>NC_133648.1:222585598-222885598 GCF_009905375.1 Apium graveolens
AATACACCCAAGTGTACCTTGTTAACTCATCCACTATAAACCATATCATATTTCTTCTTTGCAATAGACATAACATTGACTGGACCAAATAGACCAATATGCAGTAGGTGATAAGGCTCAAGAATTAGGATTCAGTTTTGCTCTTGAATGAAGATTTTCTTTGTTTTTCCTTTTGTCATGAATCACAAAGGCCATCAGGAGCAAATACTGATTTTGGCAGTCCTCTCACAAGATCTTTCTTTATAAGCTCATTTATATTGTTGAAATTTAAATGAGAGAGTCTTTTGTGCCAATTCCAGCTTTCTTCAATGATGCTCTACTCAACAGACAAATTGTAGAACCATCAGAACTTGTTAAAATCTGGCTTCATAAATGTTACCATGCATGTAACCTTTCAGAACCAATTTGCCTGTAGAATTTCTTACAACTTCATAGTGTTCTTCAAAGAAATCCACATGATAACCTCTATCACAAATTTGACTCACACTTAGCAGATTGTGTTTAAGTCCTGAGATAAGAGCTACTTTTTCAATGATGACATTCTCAAGATTGATATTGCCATATCCCAGAGTTTTTCCCATGTTTCCATCTCCATAAGAAACTCATGGGCCATCTTTCTCCATAAAGTCTGATAGGAGGGCTTTATTTTCAGTCATATGTCCTGAACATCCATTGTCCAACACTAGGATATCTTTCCTGTTGCCCTGCAATCACAAACCACTAATGGTTAGTTTTAAAGACCCAGACTTAATATATCCTTTGGCCTTTTTAAGTTTGTTAGCATTTGTAGCGGATTTAATTTCAGAGTTTATGCTAACATCCTGTTTTTCAGAGTTTATATCAAACTTTGTATCAGACTTTACACTAGAAGGAATAATACTAACTTTATTTAAAAAGGTTTTATTTGATAATAATCATAGTACAGACTATGATTCCTTACAAGTATAAATGAAATTCCATAAACTACCACAATAAAAACAAGGATTTTGTGGTTTAAACCTAATAGACTGACTCTTACCCCTGATCTAGGAGGTAAAAAGTTTATATCTTTATTCTTTCTGCAAAAGAAGAAAGATGGTTAGAGTTTCCACAATTATAAAATTCTTTCTAGGAGCATTAGAAACAGGCATATAATTATTGCTTTTTGTTATTCCCAGTGACCTAACAATGAGATTTACAGAAGGGGGGTTGAATGTAAATCTCAAAACTTTTTCAAGTTTTGAGCAGTTTCTAGTCTATGTGTTTTGATGAGCAAGTGTGTGTGAATTGCTTTGAGCTAATGCAGACATATATTATTCAAACACAAATGTAAAGAACACAACAGACTTAAAAACTTTTCTGGTGGATTTGTTGTTCCACCAGAGATGTGTTATTTCAGAAAATCTGTGATTCAAAGAATTAAATCACAGCTGCTTCCTAGTACAAACTAGATGATTTTCTCTCTGGATTTTTCTAAACAGCTCTGGAAAATTCACCTCTAATTACTAGCTGCTACTTGGTTTATATATCACCAAGTTTACAAGTGAAGACAAAACTGTAAAATACAATTAAAAATTCTTCACATGTTTCTTCTTCATTTCTCTATCCAATGCAATTTAGGTTTAGCTGTGAATCTTTGAATACTTCCTTGTTTGCACCAGAATGGAAATGCTGCATTTTCTTGATTCCTCCTAGAGGCTGCCACATTCCAGTTTGTCTCTGTCAACCCATGTGCCTCTGTCAGCTTATGAATTGTCACTATCAACTGCTATTGAACTAAGCATCCGTTGAAGCTTTCATCCGTTGATGCTTTATCCGTTGAAGCTTTATCCGTTGATACATTTATATTAAGCTTATCCGTTGAAGCTTTAGAGACATCCGTTGAAGCTTTGTTTCTCATCCGTTGAAGGCCTTTAATATCAGTTGATACTACTTCACTTATACAAAATTACAAGGCATGAAATATTTACAATTAGCCCTCCTATTTGCATATCCACTAGTAGTCAACATGACTGATAATTTCCCACAACATCTAAGAATTACAACTTAAATACAGAGAATGAAATGTGCTACAATACTAAACTTATTTCTAAGTAAAGCTACTCCTTCAACGGATAGCCAAATGGTCTTATCCGTTGAGGCTACAAACTAGATTTCTACTTAAGTGTTTTGTTTAACTTATCATCAAACTAATACACATATTCCTAACAATCTCCCCCTATTTATGTCTACTAGAACTGTAGGCATAAATTTGGGTTTAACTTGATGATAACAAAACACTTAAACATATGAACTGAAATAAAGTAGAAATTCAAAAGTGCTGCAAAAGTGTATACTGAGATAGAATTGAAGAATTACATTGTTTCCAAGGGTGCTCCTTTAGCCTGAGCAGATTAATTTCTTTTCCTTTGATCCCTTGTTTTCTTCCTAGCCTCCTGTCATTCTCCTCTATTTGGAGTTGGAGTTGTCTGTAGAATCAGCTTCATCTTCTTCATTGATGTCCAACTTAGATTGCATATCCTTGAGAGTTTCATTACTGGCAATCTTGAGCTGATCTTCAAGTCTGAAAAATCTTCTGACTCCTTTATTGTCTCTGAACTCCATCAACCAATGAGGTGATTTATGAACTGTAATTCCTCTCTTGGATGAGTAATGTTCTAGGCAAGGCATTGGGCTCCCACCAAGTTTCCTTATGCTGGCAATCTTGTTGAGAATCTCAGTTTTGGCAGTCCTGGTAAAGCCAGAATCCCTTTTTATGGCTGAGTAGACTCTAACCAAGGTAGAATAGCCTTCATTCAGAATCCTGTAGAGGCCAAGTCCTTTCCCCACTTCCTTTATATTTGAACACTAGTCTTTCTGGAAGCTGTCTGTAGGCATCTATTCCCCTTACTTCCTCCAGCTCATCCAGATAGAGTTCAATGTCTGAAAATTCCTTTATGTCACAAATGTGAACATAATCATCCTTTGAGGCTTGTGGCTTAGGCTTAGGCTTCTGAGTGAATTTGATTGAGGTTAGAGGAGGTGTTGATTTGATTTTCTTTTCTGTTTCTTTGATGGTGGAGAAGTGGTTAAGAAGGTGGGCAATTTGATGGTGTCCCAATCAATTGGTTCCTCCTTAGGAGTGATTGTTTCACCATGGATGTTTATGAAGGGGTCAGGCACAATGGGTTCAGGAATAGAAGGTAGTGGTTTGGATTTTGATTGGGTTTCTTCAGTTCATCTACCATCTTCTTTTTGCATTGGCCTTCTTTCTGTTCCCTTTCTGCCATTCCTTTCTTTCCTTACTTCTTTCTTCCACATCATCACTAATCATGTCCCCCATACCTACATCTTCACTCTTGTCTTCAATTTCTTTCTTTTCTTCAGCTTGACTTGACTTTAGCTGTTTTTCAAGCTTTGCTTGTGCTCTTTTGTCAGCCTTTAGCTTTTTAGCTTCTTCCTTCAACCTTCTGGCTTCTTCCCTTGGCTATTGAGAATTTGGGATGTCCTTGTATCACACAGATACTCTTTCCCTCTCTAAAGATAATGCCATGTTCATCCTTTCAACCACATCCTTGGTCTCCTTGTGCTTCATGATATTACCACCCAAAACCTTGTCTTCATCAGGCTTTGGAAGAGGAAAATCCACTTCTTTCAACTGAGCAAGGCTTAGAGGGTTCTTTGTAGAGTCCTTATTGGATCTGTTGTTGGGCTTGAGAACCATAGGTTTCAGATTCTTGGAAGAAGTCTCTCCAACCTTATTCCTCCTTACTGGCTTGAGCTCCATAATGATTGGCTCCACCTTTGTGCTATGCTTCACAGATTGTGATTTAGAAGTTGTAGAACCAAATTTGTTGCATCCTTTCATCAATTCTTCCTTTGCTCTTTGACTTTCATCTCAGCTGCTGCTATCTGGATTAGATCAATTCCATCAAGCTTTCCTTTGATTTGAAGTTGGAGAAGTGGTGATGGCAGGAACTAGCACTTTAGATATTTGAACTGTTGTTGATGGCTCTCCTTCCCCTTCCCTTTTATTCTCCCCCTTTTTGTTATCATCAAGGATAGGGGTCAAGCCTTGTGCTTTTGCCAGCTGCAATAGTAGATTTGTCTGAGATTGTTGATTTTGAAGAATGGTGACCACAGAGTCTTCAATGATTGAACTCTGTTTTCCAACTTGGCCAGCCTCTTGTCAGCATCAGATTCTCCTCAATCTCAGCAACAAATCTTGCATAGTACCATAAGGCATACTGAATCCAACTTCTCAGAATTGTAGGATTTCAGATCAGCAATATCCTTTTTGAG
The DNA here is from genome assembly GCF_009905375.1 of Apium graveolens. Taxonomy (NCBI): domain Eukaryota; kingdom Viridiplantae; phylum Streptophyta; class Magnoliopsida; order Apiales; family Apiaceae; genus Apium; species Apium graveolens. The sequence continues at coordinate 222,589,859 of NC_133648.1, forward strand.
TTCATCCACACTTAAATTCTGTCTGATATGCTGCAACTGCAAGAGATGCAGAGAGTCTAGATGAGCTTGAAGAATAGCCTTGTACCAGCATCTGTAGTCTCCTGAAGGGCCTTTTGAATAGCCATTACTTGCTTGACCAAAGCTACACCAAACTGTCCTGGTGTAGATTTCTTTGCCATGCCCATTCAGGTAATGGAACAGAACTTGGGCCTGCATCTCCCCCTAAGTTCATGCTCCCATCCAAAGAATAGAGTCATCATCATTAGAATTTACTTCAAATTCTTCAGATGGCTCACCAGCTTGAGAAGGCATCCTATTAACAGCAGCTTTATCTCTTTGAAGAGATTCTGAAGTGTGCACTATGTTCAAAGTCTGCTCTGCCTCCACATTGCCCTGAGCAGCCAACAGTTGATAGGCTGAAACAGGATGAGTAAAAGTGTCAGCATCCAAGGAAATGTTATCAATTTCAGCTTTGTAATGTTGCTGAAATTGTCTTCCCTTTTCAGCATCATCCACAATCATTGACTCACTAGCAATGGCTGGATCCACCCTTATAGCTTCTGTACCTGCTTTTCTCTCATTTTCTCTATATTCTTGCATCAGGGGCTCCCCCTGGCTCACACACACCCTCACACCCTCACCCACCTCACCTACTAAGGTGGCACTCCCCTCACTTACTTTTGCCATGCTGGAAGAAATAGCATGCATATTTGACTCTCAACCTCTCCTTTTGCCTGGGAGCAACCCAGCCTCTCACTCAAATTATCACTCCCTTCCCTCAATCCTAGAAGTGATTGTACAGTAACCATGTCTTCTACACTTGGAATTGATCAGTTATATGTGTAGAGACCATCAACGGATAGGGAGTATCCGTTGAAGTGGAAACTGATGATATCAACGGATAACTGCTGTTAAGCTTATCCGTCGAAGAACAACCACTTGTCAACGGATGAGAGATATCCGTTGAAGAAGGAAAAGATGTATTGAAAGTGACATAATTGTTGAATCTGTGTGAATTGATTTTAAGTGAGGTGACACAGATTCTTCAACTAAGTCTGAAAGAATTGGCTGATGATCCAACAAATCATCTAAAGATGATGATCACCAGGATTTGAGTGGGGCTCCTCCCTGAGTTTTAAAGAGGGAGAATCAGGAATTGATGTGAATATCATATCCACATCCAGAGATGGTGATGGAGAATTTGGTGATTGTTGTGTCTATTATGAGAGAATGGGGCTGTGACTCCACATTTGCTGGAGCCACATCAAGCTGAATTTGAGAAGGCAAAGATACAGGTGGATGTATCTGTGCAGTGTGTGCCCCCTGTGTAAACTAGGGTTTTAGCCTTCTTTCTTCTTGAAAAGGCTTTGAGGTGAATGTGTGGCTTCAGTGTCCCTCCCTCTTTTGTTCTGTGTCCCTGGTTGGGGACTATTTTCAATAGCTGCATCCTTTTGGGAGGATGCAACTAGGGATGTGTTTGACTCCTTTTGAACCACCACAGTCTTTTGAGAAACTGTGGCTTGGCTGGCTAGGGTACCACTCACCTCTCCCACCTTATCCTGGGGGGTTTCTTGATGTTCACCCCTCCCCTCACCACTCACACCCTGTTCACTCCCTTCAGGGTTATAGTAGTTGTTACAACTGTTGTCTTTTGAGAAACAACAGAGGTGGTTTTCTTTGACTTGTGTTTTGGAATTTTAGTTTTGGTGGCTTTGGTAGGAATCTGTTGGGACAAAGACACAGATTCCATTGCCACACTAGAAGGCAAAGAAACAATGGGGTTGGAAGATGTAGGAGTTGCAGAAGTATTTACCTCACTTACCTGAGGTGCATTCATTATTGGTAAATATACCAATGGCACCTGGCTGTTGAGGTTAATTCTCAAAAGGTCTGCAAGGACCCTTTTCTCTTGTGCCCAGCATTTGAGTTTATTGCTCTCATTAGTTATGACCAAACCTTCAGCAACATGGTTAGCCAATAACATAAAGAATCTAGCATAGTAGATGTTATGAGGTCTATTAGCTTTGTTACCTAACCTGGAACCTAATTCTAGCATGACATAGTTGCTAAAATTAAAGTACCTATCAGAAACTAGCATATAGAGCATATTAACAAGAGATGAAGTTATGGCATCAAAATTGCTAATCTTCCCAGAGAAAACCTTGATAAAGGCATCTCCAAGAAAACTCCATTCTTTCCTAAGGCCCTTTCTTCTAATGCTCCCTAAACTAGCAGAATCAAAAGAATAGCCTATGGAATCTAACATAGCAGATACATCATTATCAGTGTGTGGTGTCATGGCATTATTCTCAGGTAACTTAAAGCAAGACTGTATATCATCACAGTTAATACAATATCCTTACCTTTGAGAGAGAAAGCAATGGTCATATCTGTGGAGTTGAACTCTGCAGTTGTCCAAATCTCCTCAATTACCTCACATAGATGTTGGGGCTTCCAGCATTGCATAGCTTAGTTTGCAGTTTTGATGAAGTCCATCATCTTGTGATAATCTGAGTGGGCTTCATTCTTTTCACCAAGGCTACGAAATTGTTCTTTTCATAAACAAATCCAGACTGAGACATAATCTTGACTACTGGTGCCATTGTTGTGAGTAGAGGTTGCAGAGAAGATTGAGAGTTTTGGGAGAGAAAGAGAGTAAAAATTGCAAGAAAGCGTAAAGTGAAAATAAGAATTCAATGGGCTTTTATACTTTCTCGAATTAAAACGTAAATAAATGATTAAATGATACTTTTAAATAAATTACACTCGTTTTGGAATAAAGAAAACTGTCGAAATTCTGAAAACTGCCTTTAATACAAATACATACAGCTGTGTATATAGTATCAATGGTTAAGTAAAAGAATCACGGATGTGACTTACTTAAAGTAACTGATTGTGACACTTCAACGGATGTGGTAATAGTTATCCGTTGAGATTACACACAGTTTTATCCGTTGAAGGATAAATTACCAGAAAATATATTTATCTTTCAACGGATAATGAAACATCCGTTGATAGAACAATTTGGCTTTCAACGGATAGGGAATATCCATTGATAGAATATCTTTACTTGAAAGGCCAACTTTGTTCCTTGCAGCAATTCATTTCAGGCTTCAAAGCAGATTATATGAGGACATAAATTTGATGATAATTAGCATACCTAGCTCACTTACTAATCTTGTGAATGTTGATTCATCAAGTGGTTTGGTAAATATGTCTGCAATCGTGCTTTTCACTTGGAACAAAATGAAGTTCCACTGTACCTTTCATCACATGTTCCTTATGAAGTGGTACTTGATGTCAATGTGCTTGGTTCTTGAGTGCTGCACTGGATTTTCAGTAATGGCAATGGCACTTGTGTTGTCACAGAATATAGGAATTTTGTCAACAGTTAGTCCCATAGTCAAATAGTGATTCCTCATCCACATATCTGTGCACAGCAACTACCAGCAGCAATGTACTCAGCTTCAGCTGTTGATGTAGAAACAGAATTTGCTTCTTGCTGAACCATGACACAAGCTTATTCCCTAGAAATTGACAGGTGCCAGTTGTGCTTTTCCTGTCTATTTTGCAACCTGCATAATCTGCATCTGAGTAGCCAATTAGATCAAAACCAGACTCTCTAGGGTACCAAATTCCTAGATTTGGAGTCCCTTTGAGATATCTGAAAATTCTTTTAATAGCCACTAAGTGAGATTCTTTAGGGTCAGCTTGAAATCTAGCACAGAGACATGTAGAAAACATTATATCAGGTCTACTAGCAGTTAAAATATAAAAGTGAGCCAACCATGCCTCTATAACTTGAAATGTCCACAGACTTTTCAGCCTTGTTTAATTCAAGCTTGGTGGCAGTGGCCCATGGGAGTTTTTGCAGATGAACAGTCCATTAAGTCAAACTTCTTTAAAAGATCATAAATATATTTAGTTTGACTAATGAAAATTCCACCACTAACTGTTTAACTTGTAAACCTAAGAAAATAAGTTAGCTCTCCCATCATGCTCATTTCATATTTACTTTGCATTAACTTAGCAAACTTTTTACAAAGCTTATCATCTGTAGATCCAAATATAATATCATCTACATAAATTTGAACAAGTATTGTAGAGCCATTAACATTTCTAAAGAAAAGAGTTTTGTCAACCGTACCTTTTGTGAAGTGATTATCTAGAAGAAATTTTGACAAAGTCTCATACCAGGCTCTAGGTGCTTGCTTTAGTCCATAGAGTGCTTTCAACAGATAATACACATAGTCTGGAAAATTTGGATCTTCAAATCCTGGAGGTTGGCTTACATAAACTTCTTCCTCCAATTCCCCATTCAGAAATGCACTCTTGACATCCATTTGATAGACCTTAAAATTGGCATGGGCTGCATAGGCTAGAAAGATTCTGATGGCTTCAAGTCTGGCAACTGGAGCAAATGTCTCATCAAAATCTATTCCCTCTTGTCGAGAATAGCCTTTAGCAACCAATCTGGCTTTATTCCTTATGACAATGCCATTTTCATCCATCTTGTTTCTGAATACCCATTTTGTGTCAATAGAACTCTTGTTCTTTGGGTTGGGTACCAAGCTTCCATACTTTATTCCTCTCAAATTGGTTTAGCTCCTCTTGCATTGCTAAAATCCAATCTGGATCCAATAGAGCTTCTTCCACTCTCTTAGGTTCCTCCTAGTGATAGAAAGCTACTATACAGGACATTCATCTTGAGTAGCCCTTCTAGTTTGCACTTTAGATGTAGCATCACCAATGATCAGTTCAAAGGGATGATTCTTGGTCCATTTCCTTTGAGGTGGTAGATTGGCTCTAGATGAGGTTGCCTTAGGTTGCCTCAGTATTGTCATGATGTGAGATAGATGTTGATTGGTTGAGACTCCCCCTGAGTTGCTGATCCTTTGAAAGGAGTTGGGAGTTCTATCAACTGATGAAGTGAATTGATTATCCGTTGATAGACTGTGATCAACGGATGCTTCATTATGAACTTCAACGGATGATGCTACTTTGTCTTTCAACGGATGTTGCATTGCTTCTATCAACTGGAAGCTGAATTATGACTTTCAACGGATGCAGCATTATGTGCATTATCCAAAGGCAGATTTTGAATTCTTCTCGAGGTGCCTTCTTCATCATTCTCATCTTCACTATCATCACAATATATCTCAATGTTGTCAAATTTGAGTCCTTCATGATGTCCCTCGTCTGTTAGTCCAACAATCTTTTTATCATCAAAACACAACATGCACAGATTCCATGACAATGTTGGTTCTTAGATTGTAGACCCTATATGATTTTCCAGCAGAATAACCAACAAATATTCCTTCATCAGCCTTTGCATCAAACTTCCCTTTGTGATCAGGTTGATTCCTTAGCAATGTAGCATTTGCAACCAAAGACATGCAGAAAGTTTAAAGTTGGTTTCTTCTCTTAAACAATTGATAGGGAGTCATGCCTTTTGCCTGATTAATTAGAGAAATATTCTGAGTGTAACATGCACAGTTAACAGCCTCAGCCCAAAAGTATGTTGGGAGTTTTGACTCTTCAAGCATTGTTCTTGCAGCTTCAATTAGTGATCTGTTCTCCCTTTCCACCACACCATTTATTGTGGAGTCCTTGGAGCTGAGAACTCATGCATGATCCCATTTTCTTCACAGAACAACTTCATGGTTGAATTCTTGAACTCAGTTCCATTGTCACTCCTAATATTCCTTACTTTGAAATCAGGATGATTGTTGACTTGCTTGATATGATTGATAATGATTTCACTAGCTTCATCCTTTGATCCAAGAAAATAAACCCATGAAAACTTTGAGAAATCATCCACAATCACTAGGCAATATCTTTTCCTTGAAATTGACAATACATTGACTGGTCCAAAAAGATCCATGTGTAGTAGTTGTAATGATTCATCAATTGCAGATTCAAGCTTCTTACTGAATGATACTTTCTTTTGCTTTCCTTTCTGACAAGCATCACACAGTCCATCCCTTGTGAATTCTACTAGAGGCAATCCTCTCACTAAGTCCTTTTTGACTAGATCATTCATTGTCTTGAAATTCAAATGGGACAGCTTCTTCTGCTATAGCCAACTTTCAACTGGACTTGCTTTGCTGAAAAGACAAGTAATTGATTCTGCATCTGTAGAGTTGAAGTCAGCTAAATACACATTCCCTTTTCTAACTCCAGTCAGAACCACTTTGTTGTCCTTCTTACTTGGGACAATACAGGCTTCAGAATTGAAGGAAACAATATTCCCTCTGTCACATAGTTGACTGATGCTCAATAAATTGTGTTTAAGACCATCAACTAATGCAACTTCATCAATGATGACATTTTCTTTTGAAATCAAGTCATATCCCATAGTGAACCCTTTGTTGTCATCTCCAAAGGTTATGCTAGGGCCAGCTCTCTCCTTAAACTCTGTGAGCAGGGTGAAATCTCCTGTCATGTGTCGTTGAACAGCCACTGTCCAAGTACCATAAATTCCTTCTTTTTCCCTGCACACAACTAAAATCAATCAAGTTGATTTGGTACCCAAGTTTCCTTGGGTCCAGCCTTGTTAGTCTTTTTCCTAGACTTCATCCCTTCTGCATCTTTTGACTTAGGTAACTTTGGGTCAACCTTGATCTCAGATGTAGTTGGTTTAAGAGTAGGGTTAGTCACATAATCATTTAGCAGATTTGATTGAATTTGATAAGGCATGGATTATGAAAACATATTATTCCACATAGACATGTTGTATGGCATCTGAGGCATACTGAATGCATTAAAATAAGGATTATTAACATATGGCATGTTTGCAAAATGTGCATGAGGATTCTGATGAGACATAAAAGGCATAACATGCAGAGGTGACATAAAAATGTTAGGCATGGAGGGAGTTAAAGGCATGAGAGCATTCTTAACAGATTTGCAGTTATCATATAGATGATTAACACTTTTACAATGCACACAGCTTTTTCTAGGAGCATACTTATTAGGTGTGTAATTATTGTGTTTGTTAATTCCTACCTTCCCATTTCTATTAGATTTTCTTTTAGTTTCCTTTTTATCCTCAACCAATTTAAGCCTATTTTTCAACTGATCTAAAGTCATGTGTCCTATATTCACCTTACTGGCATCTTTGGATGTGCTAGCTCCTTCTTTGACAAAGTTCTTGAAAGTTGAACCATCCTTCGTATTGAGATTTTCTTTTTAGAATTACTTTCCTGTTTTAATTGATGAGCCTTCAACGGATGCTCTTTTTCTTCCTTCAACGGATAACTTTCATCATCCGTTGATTCCACATCCGTTGACAATCCATCAATTAATTCTAACTCCTTTTGTTTTTCTTCCAGGCATTCTCACAGAATGATTTAATTCCCTGAACCTTGACAATCTGAGCACTAACATCCCTAGATGTTTTCCAGGCCTTGATTACCTCTTGCTCACTTTCTAACTGTTTAGAAAGAATTTCTACTTTCTTAACAGCTTCTTCTAGTTCACTCTCAACAGTCAAGCATTTAATTTTAATCTTTTCAAGCTCAATTACCTGATTCTCTAACACAACATTCCTATCACTTAAAAACAAATTATTCTCTTTGATTCTTGTGTTTTCTTTAGCTAGTGATTTAAGGGAAACACGCAAATGATATAATTCATTGGACATATCATTTATGGCTTCATTTCATTCAATCTTAGAAAGCTGAGAGAGATCAGTAGTAATTACCTGGTTGCTTGATGAACTAGTTTCATTTTCATCAGAATTAGCCATCAGGGCTAGGTTGACATATTCCATATCATCATCTTCATTGGCTCCATCTGCTGCCCAATCATCTTGAGTGAGAAAAGCTCTTTCCTTTTGTTTGAGCAAATCAAAATACTTCTTTTTGTAATCAATTGCTCAAATTTCTTCTTATCAGAGGTTGGCTTCCTACACGCACTTGCAAAGTGTCCACTAATGCCACAATTATAACATTTATACTTGGATTTGTCCACAATGTTTTGTTTGACTTAGTGAATTTTGTATTTTTCCTGAATTTCATCTTTGCAAACCTCCTGGACAGAAAAGCCAGATGTTCATCAACATCATCAGAGTCATCTTGACTGGAATTGTCTTCATCCTCAGCTACTTGCTCCTTTCCCTTGCTTGATTCTGATTTGCTTGTGCCAATTTTGAGACTTGGCATTGTCTTCTCCTCATTCCTGGCTTCAAGCTTCTCACTGTCAGCTACAAGTGCAACTGATCCTCCTTTTCTCTTCCCCTTTTCCAACAGCTCATCTTGCTCCATCTCAAGTTCATATGTCTTCAAAATTCCATATAATCTTTCAAGTGTGAACTCCTTATAATCTTGAGAATTTCTTAGAGAAACAGAAATAGGCTTCCATTCCTTTGGTAGAGACCTTAGAAATTTTAGATTGGAGTCCTTGACTTGGTACACTTTGCCATACAGCTTCAATCCATTCAACAGTTTCTAAAATCTGTTGAAAGTGTCATTCAATGATTCTCCTTCTTCAAATGAAAATATTCATACTGTGAATGAGAAACTGCATTTTGTTTTCTCTAACTTGCTCAGTGCCTTCACAGATCAGTTGCATAGTATCCCAAATTTCCTTAGCAGTTTGACTGTTAATGACATTGTCAAACATATCTTGGTCTAGGCCATTAAACAGAATGTTCATGGCTTTTCTTGTCCTTGTGAACCTCTTCAATATCTTCAACAGTCCATTCTGCTTTTGGCTTGGGAATAGACTGTCCAATAGCAACTGTTGCAGTAGCAGCTGTGGCCACCTTGTGGGGGATGTGAGGACCATTTTCAATGTAGTTGATGTAGCTTTCATCTTGAGAGAGAAGATGTAAATGCATCTTCACTTTCCAGTGATGATAGTTATCTCTTTCTAGGATTGAAATCTTTACACCAATATCCTTCTTACTCATGATGTTAGCAGAATAGATCTTTAAACTCTTTGTATGTTAAGAGCTAGCTCTGATACCAATTGTTATTCCCAGTGAACTAACAATGAGATTTACAGAAGGGGGTTGAATGTAAATCTCAGAACTTTTTCAAGTTTTGAGTAGTTTCTAGTCTATGTGTTTTGATGAGCAAGTGTGTGTGAATTTCTTTGAGCTAATGCATACAGATATATATATTCAAACACAAATGTAAAGAACACAACAAACTTAAAAACTTTTCTGGTGGATTTGTTGTTCCACCAGAGATGTGAGTAACACTTCTTAATTTCTTAATTTTCATGGCATGATTTAGGATCCTTAAGCACAACCAAGCCTCCCCAAGGTTTAACCATTAATAAGAACACATTACAAGCTTTCAATAAGGTATAATCCTTACCTAAAGTTTGTTTAAGGTTTAAGTTTCAAGAAAATTAAGGATTTTAGTTGTAAACCTAGTATTGATGATTGGTTTGATATTTTCTTGATGTTTAGATAATTAGTTATTAAGGTTGATGTTGCGACCTCAAGAACATGATATTCTTGAGAGGATTAAGTGTTAAAATGATGGTATAATGATGGATGATGGTTGATTAATGATTTAGAGTGAAAACGAAACCCGAGTCGCGAACGTAACGATATTAAAATGAGAGAAATGTAGCCATAAGTTATCTGCAGAAATACAGAATGTATAAACTATAATTTATTGAAAATTAAGACTCAACAACTATAGATCTTGTTATAAGGATCATTTAGGCTCTTTAATCGCTTGATTTCAATTTACGGTTCAAAATTTAAGTCTGTTTTAGTGAAAATGATTTACGCGATAAAAACTATTACAAATTACGAACTTTGGAGATATAAATGATCGACTTAAAAATATTCAAAAATCATCAAATTTTTACATAGAATTACAAACTTTCAGTTTTATAAAAATGTCGAAGTCGCGACCGTTCGAAATAGAAACCCTTAAGAATTGAGAGCGGAGCCGAGGGACGAAATGTAAAATACATTAACGGACATAAGGGATTTCGAAAAAAAAAAGCGATATGACAAGTAATTTTACTTATTGGAATAATGAGAGTAAAGCGAGTTGTGTGAATGAATAGTAAGTATCGCGTATGTCAAGTAATGATAGACACGAACGGAATCTAATAAAACGATAATTTTTTATAATTATAGATTTCCGTGCGGACCCTAGAGCATCCTCCACTTCAAAGCACCCAGGCAAGTTTACGAACCCAACTCCATATATTGTTGTGTTATGAAAATTTGTTTTGTGTTGTGAAAAATTATTTTACAGTCTTTCGTACAAATGCCATGTTTGCCATGATAGTAAAATTTTGAGTTTTGCGCATCAATAACAGTTGAGTTTACGATGAATATATCGTAGAATATTTTAACGGTACAATAAAGTGTGATGCATAAATTATAAGACCGAGATTCGGTCGGAGTTAACAAAGCAAAAACCTGGGAACCATCCCGGTGATGTTTTGGACGATCAAAAGTCCGTAATTATTTCATTCCAAGGACTCGATGCCCTTGCGAAGTATGAAATATCTCGAATTTTATTTAAAAAGATTTCCAAATATCGGATTCCCCCAACTTTATTTAATTACTCGAATAATGAATATTATTTCGGATATTCATCTAAATAGGAGAAGTATCCTCCAACGATTATTTTATTTTAAATTCAATTAATTAATATCTGATAAATTAGTTAAATTCTTAAAACGTAAACTAGTTGAGGAATATTATTTCAAATATTCTTTTAAAAGACAATTATTCGAGATTTAATTATTTAATAATTATTATTTAATAATTATTAAATATTTTAATATTATTTAAAAAATCATAAAACATGTTTTAGAATATTTTTTGAGTTTTAGAAAATCATAATAATACTTTCAGATCGGCGAAGAATATTATTTGGACATAATTTAAAAAATTTGACTATAATGTCAAAGGAAACTTCCTCTTATTTATTTATCTGTTGACAACGATCAACTCACATTATCCTAGTACTTCCTTTGAAAATCCTCGGAAGTACATATATGTATATACGAGCTGGGTTGTACCTATCAACAAGAAAAACGCATGGGGAACTTCGATTTGGTTTAAAGTTCCAATTATATGATAGGATTCTTAAAAAGGATAAGGGAGGGGTAGAGATTTAGTACTTCGTATACTGGGGAGACTACTAATACCGTATGAGACAGTACCATGTGTACTCAAGGACTTACGAAGTGTGTGTATACCCAGAATGGGACACATAGCCCGTATGCGGCCAGGGTGATATCCAAGAGTAAGAAAGTCATCCCTCTACATGTAGAAAACAATATTATTCTTCCGTACGACTGATCATCGTATAGTAGGGCTCCGGAGACCGTCCCATTCTTCCAATTGGAATTATGATGCAATACCGTAACCCAAGCCTAGATGATGGGTTTACCATTAAGGTATTTGCAGAATAGTAAGTCAATAAAAAAATTATTTTGAAAGAAGGTGAATATCATCGAGAAGAACTATTTTAAACAAACCTATACATCATATATGGAATCAGACATAAATTTCCTATATAGTCTTTTCATACTGTACATTATTATGCTGGGCATTATAGCTCACACTTGTTTTCTTAAATTGACATAACACAACAGTGAATCAAGATTCCTATCATGAAACTCACAGCTAGGAAACGAGTAGGAAACGGTCAGCTATTCTGCAGGATGTTCGGTGCAGTTTCCCAGGTAGACCGAATAAGCTGGATTGGTTTTCAGTTGTTTTTAGTCCGGCTTATTTACAAGTATAACTTATGTAAGTTAATAATGAAAAAACATATATTTTGCCGCCGTTCTAACCTTAAATAAAGGTTACACTCGTGGTAAGACTTAATCACTGTTGGTTTGTAATAATTATCACTTTGTGGATTGATACACTCTAATAATGAATTATTCGTTTCCAAGACAATAACATGTAAGTGTGTGTGTGTTGATAAATGTGAGGTCATAAAGGTGTGAGTAATTATATATTATTGTACGAGATAAGTGTTATATAGGATTCAAGATGACGTGGCCTCCTAGATCCCTGACCCCGGATTTTGGGCACTACAAAAATGGTATCAGAGCCTTAGGTTATCAAATCTTGGAAATGATAGGATATCTAATACGTAGACGTAAGGATAATAATAATCAATTAGAACTCAAGTCGTGTACGTCATTAGAATGCATGGGTAGTATTGACAGTGCCATCAAGGGAAGTCCGACTCTAAGTTAGTAACACCTTGCCTATTATGTCAGGTACCATCGGAGCCTATGGGGGAGGTTGACCATGTTGAGGACTTTATAGCCCCTAAGCGTGACCCTACTTACGATCAGGAGGACCCGCCTATTGATGATTTAGATGATGACCTTACCGAGGATCCCCAGAAGGGGAGACTGACTTCCCTGCCCCTATAGCTGATGATGTTGAGGTGCACCAGGGTGATGGCATAGACTGGACAGACATATAGATATACCATCTCCCGACCATTCACCCTCCCACACCTCACCAGGGATACTAAGCCCATTTCCCACCACTGGTGAGGACGAGGATAACGAGATGGAGGCACAGACCTATTAGATTTATGACATATCCTCTAGTGACCTGGACTCAACCCTACCACCCCTAATGACCATACATGTAGCCATGCATGACTGGATAGTGGCTCAGCTAAATACTGAGATCACCACAGCATATTCCCGCATTGTGGAGCTATGATAGGCACTAACCGCCGAGAGAGCTATCAGGATAGGCTACCCAAGGGACTTCAGAGCTGCTTTCCAGGCTATAGCCTGCCGGGAGATTGATGGAATTGAGCTCCGTACTCGAGTGTAGATGAGGATGACAACAATGGGAGGATACATTCCAGTAGTTAATGCTGAGCTGATGCTAGCAAGAGCGATGAGGAGGGTTCGAGATCTCACTCGTAGTGACTCAGACTGAGAGACCAATGACCACATATGGACCTTGTAAAGGGCTGGGTGACTTGTCACCAATTTTGTTAGGATAGCTAGTAGTAGATAGCATTCCTAGCCCTTCAGGGCACCCAGTGTATGTATTTGTATTTCAGTATTTAGGATTATGTAGTTGATGTATTGTATTTAGGAATATGTATGGATTTAGATGGTTTTCATTATCCCCAAAGACAAAGTCTGGGAGACCCTATTATATATTATCTGGCAGTTATTAAGAAATTGTCTTACCATATTATTGCACCTTGATAGGAGCATGCTAAATATTTAAATAACATGCTTACCTATAAATAAATTAATATAAATGTAAAAATATGCAACTGTATTGACATCATTTTTATTATGAGAACGATGCCACCCCGTAGAAGAAGAACCAGGGAAAACAACTTATATAATCTGTTAATCAATGACAAAATGAACCTGACCATATAATGAATGAGGAAAGTGAAGATGACCTATACTTTAATGAATTTGATGAAGAAAGATATATAGAGGAAGAAGCTGATGATACCCATCATTGGGGAAACCCCATGAATGAATTCATAGATCTTTCAAGGGCCAATCTGAACCAACAACCCCTTCTACCACCGCCACATGTTATCCAACAAACTGTTGCTACCGCCTTCAGGGAGTTTAAGTCTTTAAAACCCTCCGGAGTTTCTAGGATATGCCGACCCCATTGAGGCTTGGGCCTGGATTAAGGTGTTATTCCCTAACAATACAACAAGAATTACAGAAGGGGGTTGAATGTAATTCTGGATACTTTTTTAGATTATAAAAACAGTTCTAACTTAATATATATAACAGTGTTTGATTTTGCTAAAGTGCAAAATAGAAAGATAATTGAAATCAAAACACTAAGTAATAAAACACAAGCTTTAAAACTTTCTGGTGGATTTGAATGTATCCATCAGATATATATATATATATATATATATCAGCTTGAAAACTCTGTGCAGCTTAAAATGGCTCACAGCTGCTTTACAAGTTTGAACAACTAAACTACAGAGAAATGCTTACATGATTTAGCTTAATATGTTTCTCTGAAAATATATCTGCTTAGTTCGATAGTTGTTCTCCTTGCTACACTTGGTTTATATATCACCAAGTTTACATGATAATAAGACAAAACATATCTAGTCTAACTTCATGCTACTTCACTACTCTATTCCAGCATCTTTGAATATCTTCACAATTACATGGAAATGGTAATGCTTCTTTGTTCTCAAATTCCTGCGTAACAAGATGCCACATTCCTTTTGTAAATACCCAACGCATGTGACTGTGTTGTCACTATCAAAAGATATTTAAATTTGATCATCCGTCGGGTACATGTTTGTCATCCGTCGGGAAGCTTTGTTGATCATCCGTCGGGTAGCTTTGTTGATCATCCGTCGGGTAGCTATTTGTCACTTGACTCCATTTCACTTATACAGAATTACAAGACATCTTATATTTACAATTAATCAACCTATTTTGCATATCCACTAGTAGTCATCATGACTCATATACTCCTACAGAATCATCTACACAAAGTTGTTTACAGAAATGTGCTACAATTCTTATTATTACATAAGCTATCTTAGAAATATATTGTCAAAAATAATAAAGTGAAGTAAAGTAACCAATCAAAATAGCCCAAAATAGCCGTTTAAAAAAATTAAATTGTAAAAATTCTATCACTTATCTGTCGTGTTATACTTACAAACTGTAAGTATACTCGATCGATAATGTTCAAAATTTTAACGGCTAAGATTGAGACAATTCGACGGATGAGGATAAATTAATTATCCATCGGGTCATAAATAATCCAGAAAAGTAATTGATTTTTATTAACAAATAATATTCCGATGGATGATCAAACTCGATGGATAAAGAGCATCCGTCGGGCTGTAAATTTTGACTTAGCCAAAATTTCATCTAAATCAGAAAAATTAATTTAGTTTCTGGCTGCATTATAACTTGCAAAAATATCTGAAATAATTCAAGAATAATTAAGCATACCTAACTCACTTACCAACCTAGAAAAGGTGGATTCATCAAGTGGCTTGGTAAATATATCTGCAAGCTGCTTTTCACTTGGAACAAAATGAAGTTCCACATTACCATTCATCATGTGTTCCCTAATGAAGTGGTACTTAATGTCTATGTGCTTTGTTCTTGAATGTTGTACTGGATTTTCAGTGATGGAAATTGCACTTGTATTATCACAGAAAATAGGAATTCTATCCACTTGTAGACCATAGTCCAACAATTGGTTTTTCATCCACAAAATATGTGCACAGCAACTTCCAGCAGCAATATATTCAGCTTCAGTTGTAAAAGTAGAAACTGAATTTTGCTTTTTACTGAACCAGGACACAAGCTTGTTCCCTAGAAATTGACAGGTTCCTGTTATACTTTTTCTGTCTATTTTACAACCTGCATAATCTGCATCCGAATAATTAGTTAGATCAAAACCAGAATCTCTAGGGTACCAAATGCCAAGTTTTGGTGTTCCCTTGAGATATCTGAAAATTCTCTTAATAGCTACTAAGTGAGATTCTCTAGGATTAGCCTGAAATCTAGCACAAAGACAAGTAGCAAACATTATATCTGGCCTACTAGCTGTTAATTACAGAAGTGACCCAACCATGCCCCTGTAGCTTGAAATATCCACAGACTTTTCAGTAGTGTTTAATTCAAGCTTAGTTGCAGTGGCCATGGGAGTTTTTGCAGAAGTGCATTCCATTAGATCAAACTTCTTTAAAAGATCATGAATATATTTAGTTTGACTAATGAATATTCCATCACTAACTTGCTTAACTTGTAAACCAAGAAAATAAGTTAGTTCTCCTATCATGTTCATTTCATACTAACTTTGCATCAATTTGGCAAACTTCTTGCAAAGTTTTTCATCTGTAGAGCCAAATATAATATCATCTACATAAATTTGAACAAGTATACTAGAGCCATTAACATTTCTAAAGAATAAAGTTTTATCAACAGTACCTCTTGTGAAGTGATTTTCGAAAAGAAACTTTGATAAAGTGTCATACCAGGCTCTAGGTGTTTGCTTCAGTCCATAAAGTGCTTTCAAAAGATAGTAGACATATCCTGGAAAATTTGGATCTTCAAAACCAGAAGGTTGACTGCCATATACTTCCTTCTCCAAATCTCCATTCAGAAAGGCACTTTTGACATCCATTTGATAGACCTTGAAATCGGCATGGCCTGCATAGGCTAAGAAAATTATGATGGCTTCAAGTCTTACAACAGGAGCAAAGGTTTCATCAAAATCTATTCCTTCTTGTTGGCAGTAGCCCTTAGCAACCAATCTAGCTTTGTTCCTGACTACTATGCCATTTTCATCCATCTTGTTTCTGAATACCCACTTGGTGTCAATTGGATTCTTTCCTTTAGGTTTGGGTACCAGCTTCCATACCTTGTTCCTTTCAAATTGGTTTAGCTCATCCTGTATAGCTAAAATCCAATCAGGATCCAACAAAACTTCTTATACCTTCCTTGGTTCTTCCTTAAATAGGAAGCTGCTATATAGACATTCTTCTCGAGTTTCTCTTCTTGTTTGAACTCTAGAAGATGCATCACCAATGATGAGCTCAAAGGGGTGATCTTTAGACCATTTCCTTTGTTGAGATAGATTAGCTCTAGATGAAGAGGCCTCATTGTTGTCTTGATGTGTGACTGAGTTTTGATTATGAGAAACTCCCCCTAAGTTTGTGAATCTTTGATTTGAGAAAGGGGAACTTTCTGTAGGTGATCTATTCCAACTTTCAGCTTCTCTTGATGTTCCGACAGATGATGCACTTTATGTCCCGACGGATGAAGCTGATTGTCTCCCGACGGATAAGGCAGATTGTCTCCCGACGGATGAAGCATTTTGCAACTCGATAGATGTTGAATTGTGTGCTTCATTAGTTGTAGACGTTTTTGCATTATCCTTATTCACTATTTCTTGATCACTATCATCATCACTGTCATCACTAACCATCTCCACATTATCAAACTTGAGGCTTTCATGGAAATCTCCATCTTGCAGTCCTTCAATCTTTTTATCATCAAACACAATATGTATTAATTCCACAACAATGTTGGTTCTCAGATTGTAGACTCTATATGCTTTTCCCACAGCATATCCAACAGAAATTTCTTCATCTGCTTTAATATCAAACTTTCCATGTTGATCAGTTTGATTCCTTAAGATATAACATTTGCAGCCAAAGGCATGAAGAAAATTTAGAGTTGGCTTCCTATTCTTGAACAATTGGTAGGGTGTCATGCATATTGCTTGATTAACCAAAGGTATATTATGAGTGTAGCGGGAAGTATTCACAGCTTCGGCCCAAAAATATGTTGGTAACTTTGATTCTTCAAGCATTGTCCTTGCAGCTTCAATTAGGGATCTGTTCTTTCTTTGCACTACTCCATTTTGTTGTGGAGTTCTTGCTGCATAAAACTCATGCATAATCCCATTCTCTTCACAAAATTATCTCATCACAGAATTCTTGAACTCAGTTCTATTGTCACTCCTGATTCTTCTTACTTTAAAATCAGGATGATTGTTGACTTGCCTTCTGTGATTGTTGATAATTTCACTAGCTTCATCTTTAGACTTTAAGAAATATGTCCAAGTGAACTTTGAGAAATCATCCACAATTACTAGGAAAAATCTTTTCCTTCAAATGGATAACACATTGACTGGTCCAAACAAATCCATGTGTAATAATTTCAAAGGTTCTTCAATTGTTGAATCAAGCTTCTTTCTGAATGATGCTTTGATCTGCTTTCCTTTCTGGCAGGCATCACATAATCTATCCTTAGTAAACTCCAGTTGAGGGATACATCTAACCAGTTCTTTCTTGACAATTTCAATCATGGTCTTGAAGTTTAGATGGGACAGCTTCTTGTGCCATAGCCAACTTTCATCTAGACTTGCTTTACTGAGAAGACAAGTGACAGATTCCGCATTTGATAAGTTGAAGTCATCTAGATACACATTCCCTTTTCTCACTCCAGTGAGAACCACTTTGTTTCTCTTCTTGTTTGTCACAACACATGCTTCTTAATTGAAGGTTACTGAGTTGCCCTTATCACAAAGCTGGCTATTGCTCAACAGATTGTGCTTGAGACCATCCACTAGGGCAACCTCTTCAATGATGACATTGTCTTTCGAAATCAAGCCATATCCCACAGTATAACCCTTGTTGTCATCTCCAAAAGTAATACTTGGGCCAGCTCTTTCCTTGAACTCAGTGAGTAGGGTAGAATCTCCAGTCATGTGCCTTGAGCAACCACTATCCAGATACCAAAGATTCTTTATGTTTCCCTGATTGCTTGAAGAACTTGTTTCTGTTTCATCAGATTTGGTCATTAGGGCTAGATTGACATAGCTTGTTTCTCCATCTTCATCCAATCCATCTACAGCCCAATCATTCTCCTATGTGATAAAAGCCCTTTCCTTTTGATTGAGCAACTCAAAATATTTATGTTTATAATCAACAGGCTCAAACTTCTTCTTGCTAGAATCAGACTTTCTACACTCACTGGGAAAATGCCATGCCAAACCACATTTGAAATATTTGAATTTGGATTTATCCACCATGTTTCTATTTGGCTTGGCTGCTCCAAAATTCTTTTGTATTTGAGCCTGGAAAATCTTCTGGATAGGAATGCTAAATGTTCATCAATATCATCCATGTCATCTTGGCTCAAGTGATCTTCATTTTCAGATACCATCCCTTTACCCTTGCTTTCACAGACCTTTGATGTAGACTCAACAGCTTCTACCTTCATCTCATTCTATAACTCAGCAACCAGTTCTATGGACCCTCCTTTCTTCCTTCCTTTCTCCATCCTCTCATCTTGCTCAATTTCAAGCTCACAAGTTTTTAGGATGCCATAAAGTCTCTCCAAGTTGAACTCCTTGTAATCCTGAGAATTTCTCAATAAGACTGTCATTGGCTTCCACTCTTTTGGAAGAGATCTAAGGAACTTGAGGTTAGAGTCTTTTGTTTGATAGACTCTTCCATGCAACTTCAGAGCATTTAGTAGCTTTTTAAATCTACTAAAAATATCAGTGAGAGACTCACTTTCTTCATAGTGGAAATGCTCATATTGCCGAATCAGTAGATGCATCTTGTACTCCCTTACTTGCTCAGTACCATCACCAATACTTTGGATTGTGTCCCAAACCTCTTTGGTCGTTTTACAGTTAATGATGTTATCAAACATATCACCATCAACTCCATTGAACAATATGTTCATGGCCTTCTTATCTTTCTTGACATGCTCAATATCAGGGTCTGACCATTCATGCCTAGGTTTGGGAACATATGGTTCACTGCCAGTTGTAGCTCTCATTGGTACAAGAGGACCTCTCTCTATGCAATCCACATAGGCCTCATCTTGGGAAAGAAGATGTAGGTGCATTTTCACCTTCTAGTGGTGATAATTATCTTTGTCCAAAAATGGAACTTTGACTCCAACATCTTTCTTGTTCATCTTGTTATTTGTTGTGATCTTTACACTCTTTGTACTTCAAGAGCTTGCTCTGATACCAATTGTTATTCCCTAACAATACAACAAGAATTACAGAAGGGGGGTTAAATGTAATTCTGGCTACTTTTTCAGATTATAAAACCAGTTCTAACTTAATATATATAACAGTGATTGATTTTGCTAAGGTGCGGAATAGAAAGATAATTGAAATCAAAACACTAAGTAATAAAACACAAGCTTTAAAACTTTATGGTGGATTTGAATGTATCCACTAGATATATATATATATATATATATATATCAGTTTGAGAACTCTGTGTAGCTTAAAATGGCTCACAGCTGCTTTACAAATTTGAACAACTAAACTACAGAAAAATGTTTACAGGATATAGCTTGATATGTTTCTCTGAAAATGTATCTGCTTAGTTCGATAGTTGTTCTACTTGCTACCCTTGGTTTATATATCACCAATTTTACATGATAATAAGACAAAACATATCTGGTCTAACTTCATGCTACTTCACTACTTTATTCTAGCATCTTTGAATATCTTCACAATTGCATGGAAATGGTAATGCTTCTTTGTTCTCAAATTCCTGCTTAAAAGGCTACCACATTCCTTTTGCAAACACCCAACGCATGTGACTATTTTGTCACTGTCAACAGATATTTGAATTTGATCATCTGTCGGGTACATGTTTGTCATCCGTCGGGAAGCTTTGTTGATCATCCGTCGGGTAGCTTTATTGATCATCCGTCGGGTAGCTATTTGTCACTTGACTCCATTTCACTAATACAGAATTACAAGACATCTCATATTTATAATTAATCAACCTATTTTGCATATCCACTAGTAGTCAACATGACTCATATACTCCTACAGAATCTACACAAAGTTATTTGGAGATATGTGCTACAATTCTTATTATTACATAAGCTACTCACTCGATGGATGTTAATCTGTCATCCGTCAGGACTGTAAGGTTTATCCGTTGGGACTATATTAGATCATCCGTCGAGTGCTACAAAATTCATTAAGTTAAATCTACTAAGGTGATTTGTTTAACTTATCATCAAGTTCAAAACATATTCCTAACATAAGGAAATAGAGAAGTCCTTCGAGATACTAGGTGTTGAAGAGCGACACAAGATCATCTTCACTTCTTACATGCTGAAGGGGGAAGCGAACTACTGGTGGGAGTCCAAGCGTAACCTCGAGACTGATGGGGTGATCCCATGGGATAGATTTACCCGGTTTTTCTTAGACAAGTACTTCCCTAGGTTTATGGAGACTCAGAAGGAGATCAAGTTTCTAGAGCTGAAACAGGATAAAATGACTATGGCGGAGTACGAAGCCAAGTTTACTGAGTTGTCACGATTTGTACTAGAATTTGTGAATACTGAAGAGAAAAAAGCACGAAGGTTTCATGTAACGCCCCCAAATACGGGGTCAGGAATATAGGTCGCCACGCAATCCTTCATGTAAGTCATATGTCATAGACCTATTTGTATATTCGAGGATTCAACTCAACTCAAATAAGAATGTAATAAGTAAATAGTGGATCGACCGTCAGAGAGATCTCGCAAAGTAATATCTGTCAAAGGATTCAGAAATAAGGTTCATCTACAGACTTGAGGAGTTAATTCACTGGAAGAAGTTCAAGAATTTGATCATGCCTCAGTGATATAAATCAAGATCGTGGATTTAATCAAATGACAGAGATCTCGTCAGAGTATCATTAATTACAAGGATTTAATCTGAAGAAAATCAAAGTGTCAGAGTCAAGACATGAAGAAACGTCACGGAAGTTAGTCACTCATGAACCAGACAGTACATCGAGTGTCAACGTTGAAGTGATGGAATTGATTCATAATTTTCAGTGATTTTCAGAAGATTTGCAGAAGAATGGTTGCTGCTCAAGACTAGAATTAATTCTCTATTAATTAATTGAGTCATCTAATTTAATTAAGAAAATAAATTATATCTGCGAAGAATAATTTATTTATTAATTGAATTAATTGATTAATTAATTCTGAATTAATTCTAGGAATTTTAGGAATTTTCAGAAGTTTAATTGGATTAAATTCAAGCATTAAATCAGCAAGACAATTGAAAATGAACTAGCATGACAATCAGGATTGTCATACCGATTGTCATGCTAGGCCAGATTCAATTGTCACACCGAAAGTTACATCAGGAGGATGATTGTCTTGCTAGTTCATTCTGATTGTCTTGCTAGTTCATTCAGATTGTCTTGCTAGTTCATTCAATTGTCCTACCGAAAGTCTTGCAAGCTTAAAGGATTGTCATTCCAATTCAATTGATTCAGCTGATTGATTAAATAGAAGCAGAGAAGCAGCATATCATTATCATCTCAATCAAATACAAGAACAAAAGAAAGCAGCCGCCTTTGAAATATATCATTCTTCATCTGCAGAAATTCAAGATCAATTTCTAGTTTGTTAATGTTAAATCCAAACCACTAGAATTATTTATCTTGTTCTTGTGTATCAATCTAGCGGATTAAAATCCCTAGAACTTAATCTCAAATCGCGTTTAGCATTTGATTCTAATTATTGCAAAAATAGAAAAAGTTCATGTCGAATTTATTCTAGATTTGTGATAATTGATTTGAGATTAATACCTTGTAATCGATACAGTTGTTGTAACACATTTCAAGTTTAATAATATTTTTATTTAACTTGAATTTTGTTTCACATTTTTTATTCCGCATTTTATTCGATTATTTGGTAACGTTTGTATTCAACCCCCCTTCTACAAACACATTGGGACCTAACAATTGGTATCAGAGCCTTCTGATTAACGAACTAATCAAGATCCTAGACTTTTGTGATTTTTCAACTCCTTGAATTTTTATTTATTCAAAAATTCATAATGACTTCACATAAAGTTGGAACCGTTAAAATTCCACAATTTGATAAAGAGAATTATATCATGTGGAAGAAGAAGATGCTATTATTTTTACAAGTTGCAAATCCCAAATATTCAAACTTGTTAAAGAAGGGTATAAAAACTCCGATGGTTATTGAACCGGAGGTAATAATAGATGGTGTGGTGACTACTGAAGCTAGAACCTATCCAAAAGAGCCTGAAGATTTTACTCCTGCTGAGAAGGAAGAAGCCTCCTTGGATGCCAGCCTTCAATTAATATTAATTGATTCCCTTGATCCCTTGATGAACAGACATGTGATGAACTGTAAAAATTCTAAACACATGTGGGAAACTATTGAGGTGATTAATGAAGGCACAGAGGAAGTTAGGGAGAACAAGTTGGAAATCCTAACCTCTGAATATGAACATTTCAAATCAAATCCAGGAGAAGGAATTACTGAAGTGTTTGAGAGGTACAATGCGTTGATCAACAACCTGAACATCAATGGAAAGTATTATTCAATCAGGGAGGTCAACAAAAAGTTCCTTTTAACACTGCCAGCTCATCTTGAACATAGAATCACTGCCATTAGAGAAGCTAGAGATCTGAGTGAGATTTCTTTGGACAGGCTCTATGGAGTGTTAAAAACTTATGAGCTGGAGCAGATTCAACAGAAGGAAGTCTACGGGAAGGATAGAATGGTCAGCACATCTACTGCACTTGTAGCTGAAGGTCAACAACAACAGCAATCTCAACAATTGGAGAGAATGGTACAGTATTCCAAGGCTGAGGAAAATATGTTAGTAGCAGAATATGATCCTCCTACTACAAATCAATCAAGTGATGATTTTTATTCCTTGGAAGAGCTGGAGCAATTGGAAGACGAGTCAATGGCCCAAATTGTCAAGAGATTCTCCCATGTCAGATTCAAGAGGAATCCCAAGCTGAAGTACAAGTCCAACTACAACAAATTCCAGAAAGGTGGATCTTCATCCTCTAACACCAGCAGTGGTGGATACCAAACAGGGATGGTTGATCGGGGCACCATTAGATGCTATAACTGCAATGAGTTGGGACACTTTGCCACAGAATGTAGGAAGCCAAAGCAAGTAAGAAAGAACTCTGAAAGGGCTTATCTGGCAAAGGGAAGAAGCTGGGATGATACTGACAGTGAAGATGAAGATGAAGGAAATCTTGCTCTTATGGCTATTGATGGAAAAGCTTCATCGTCAAGAATAGAGGTAAAACTTTCTGATGCTGAAATGGTTTATCATCTAAGAGGTAACTTAGATTGTGCACGTCGTGATAATGAACTGTTAAGTTTACAGATCACAGACCTTGAGAAAGAGGTCAATGAATTAAGACTTGTGCACATTAATCAAGACAAATTAAAAGAACAGGTATCTTTTCTAGAGAATAGAGTTGACTGTTATAGAAAACTCGAAACTATTCTCAAAGACAAGATCACTGGTCTTGAGACTAAGGTTAGAGCCTACTTCAATTCTTGTTCGAAGGCTAAAGAGTTCTACAGTAAGCAAGCTGTTAATCAAACATCTGGAATAGGTTATGATTACAATGCTGCTATTGGAGAATTAGGCATAAACTCCCCTCCTCATGTATGTGCTAAAGGGAGGGAAGTACCACATGTGCTTAAGGGTGTTGATGAAC
Organism: Apium graveolens; assembly: GCF_009905375.1. Classification (NCBI taxonomy): domain Eukaryota; kingdom Viridiplantae; phylum Streptophyta; class Magnoliopsida; order Apiales; family Apiaceae; genus Apium; species Apium graveolens. The sequence goes on from NC_133648.1 coordinate 222,613,855, forward strand.
CCCTCTATAAAGCATCAATTGCTGAACCATTTGATGCGACCTCTTCTGTTATTCAAGAAGAAATACGTGCTGAAGATCATGCTTATGAGAAGATTGTTTCCAAGTCAAGTGAGTCGAAAGTTCCAGTCAAAGTTGTGAAAGCAACTGAGACTAACTCAGACACACATGAGTTGGATAACAATAATGCCATGTCTACCATGCATAAATTGCCTGTTGTTAATCACTCTCATAAAGCATGTGGTGTTGCTAATTGTATGTCTTGTGCTTTTAATATGATGTATGCTTATTTTAATGGTAAGCATGTGTCTAATGATAAGACTACTCCTCGTCAGCATGTGAATAACAAGAAGCATGATAGGTCTAAGACTGCTAGTCCTTCTAAGGCTAGAAAGGAGACATTTGTGCCTAAGCTTAAACAGAAATTTGTTAACGCTGTTTACAAGGTCAAATGTTCAGTCATTGAGAAAGTTGAGGCAATTAAAATTAAAAATGTTGTTTTGTCTGACAAAGGACAGTTCTACAAGTATGCCGGGCCCAACCAAGTTTGGGTTCCGAAGAAGGTCTAATCCATTTGTAGTGCAGGGCATTAAACAAGTATAACCGGTAGTGTGGATTCTTGACAGTGGATCATCAAGACATATGATCGGAGATAGAGCCCTGCTATCAAATGTGGTTGAGAAAGCTGGCCCCCTGGTTACCTTTGGAGATAACAGCAAAGGTTTATCTGAGGGATATGGCTGTTTGCAAGCTGGGAATGTTATCATTGTAATTTTGTATATTGTGCTAGGTTATTATCAGGAAGCAGTATCTAACATATAGCACCAGTGATGAGACTTGAGAATATTACGACATATCAGACACCTGCTGCACATTACACTTGGAATTGTACTCTAGTAAGATGTGTACAAGTGTACTCCTGGTTGGTGAGTTAAAAGAGGAAGTCAGTGTACCACAGTTCATGGACTTTGCAGTTGCAGATCTATTGGACTATGCAATCTCTTCTTCACAATCTCAATTCAGGTTGGTATGAACTAGTATACTGCTCAATCAATCGTCAAGAACATGGTATGGCACTCTAACAAAAGTTATAATGTTATATGAACTAGTAGAGTCGTCATATTTATAACTATCTTATCACTAAGCACAATCATATTGTTTTATATGTGCAGTGGTATATTGATTATGCAACATAACAATTAGTATCTAAAGTACTTGACAAGTATCGGTCAATGATATCTTGTTAACATTATGTTGCAAATATTTGTAAGCTTTTGACATGAATGAGAATTACTTAGACTTTACCCTAAGTGATCAATGTTTTATCAAAAACTCATTCATATTGAAAAACAAAAATTAAACTTCTTTCTACATTAGTGATTTCTTATTTCATGTAAAATCTTTTAAAATCACTATTGTAAATCATTTTCTCTCTATTACCATATATTCTGTGTTACAGGTTCAGTCTCCAATGACTTTCTTTCATTGACAGTCATGAGGTTGAAAATCCACAACGTCTATCCCAGACTGTAAAGAAAAACACAGAAACAGAACCAACCAACACTCTCTTACCACTAAATGTAGTATGAATGAGCGTGAGGGAGATAGTGCCTTAGTGCACCACATAAGGAAGGTTCTGTAGTCAACCCAGTAGCTCTGTCTCATACATAGATGAGTAGTATTTAAACCGAGACAACTGCTAGCCCCCATACATCTTCTCAAAAAGATGTAATGGCTGAAAAGGCACAAAAACAGTTACTAGATTCATTCTCTCAACAGGGTGAGTCTATTGAATTTTGCCTGTCGGCCAAGGTATCCGATGTAGTGTCACCACTTCAAACATAAACAATTCTTGATGCACAAGGAGAGGTTACACACACAAAGGATGAGTTGACGGAAACAAGAGTTTCGACCATTTTAAGGTCAGATTCGATTGTTCAAGGTTCGTTAGTGGACCAATTGCCTTTACAGGTGTTAGGAGAGGATACTGATCCAAAAGCCATATGTCAGTGGTCAGTGTCTACCTCCCCAGGCTTAAATCCCCTGGATGCATCTGCGGATAGTGGATCTGACATAGGTGCAGATCGGCAACTTGTTGACAATGATTCAGATATTACCTGATAAGTCACAAGGAAGTGTCTTCACAGACATTAGAAGGGAACTTTGATCTTTATGCTAAAATCGTTGGATCATTGTTTACCTTCCCAGAATTCAAATCTGGAACCCTAAAAGGGAAACTAGCAACTTGTAGATTATGACTCAGATTTATCTGACGAGTTTAACAAGGATGGGGATTTGTGAACTCCCATTGCACCACCTGTGACCTCCTTAAAGGATGGCTAAGGTGATTTTCCTTGCAGGTACAGCTGGATTATGGAGCTATGAGAGAAGAGTGATACACTTGTGAGATTGAGTGTAAACACGAGTGGAGAGAAGAGTGAAACACATGTGAGGTACACTAAAACACAATCACACACTCACAGCGAGGAAGAAAGAGAAACTACTTGTTATTTCTTTTCCAACCAAGTGAAATATGAGAACTCCTTCAGACGACGGCATACATTCCTTCTTTAAGGGGGAGATAAAAGCTTAAGTAATAGTTTGGAGGATTCCTCAACTAAGGGGGAGAAATAGCAGGGAGGAAGAAAAAGATCCTAAAAATGTACACTACACCACACCATTGTTGTTTGTAACTACGGATCCTATTGTACGGGAGAGGTGGTAAACACAAGGTGATTTTCTGATAAGGGAAGAAGCTGTTAGAGGAGAACCATTGGTTTTTATCTGCGGATCCTATTGTACGGGAGAGGTGGTAAAACGAAGGTGATCTTCTTTAATCAGTTGATTCTCATAGGGGGAGAAGCAAGAGATATGGGCTTCTCAACAGGAAATGTGGTTGTACAAATGAAGATGGAACTACTTGAAGATATGTTCAGTCTAGAGGAACATCTACTTGGAATCTGGAAAATGTTAAATCTCATCCAGAACTTTTCTGCTATTTACTTTGCATGTATGTTTATATCTTTTTCTTATTTGTTAGTTGAGTTATCCTCTAGGTATTTGTGTGTTATTGTCTAACAAACAAATAGGGGGAGATTGTAAGTCATATGTCATAGACCTATTTGTATATTCGAGGATTCAACTCAACTCAAATAAGAATGTAATAAGTAAATAGTGGATCGACCGTCAGAGAGATCTCGCAAAGTAATATCTGTCAAAGGATTCAGAAATAAGGTTCATCTACAGACTTGAGGAGTTAATTCACTGGAAGAAGTTCAAGAATTTGATCATGCCTCAGTGATATAAATCAAGATCGTGGATTTAATCAAATGACAGAGATCTCGTCAGAGTATCATTAATTACAAGGATTTAATCTGAAGAAAATCAAAGTGTCAGAGTCAAGACATGAAGAAACGTCACGGAAGTTAGTCACTCATGAACCAGACAGTACATCGAGTGTCAACGTTGAAGTGATGGAATTGATTCATAATTTTCAGTGATTTTCAGAAGATTTGCAGAAGAATGGTTGCTGCTCAAGACTAGAATTAATTCTCTATTAATTAATTGAGTCATCTAATTTAATTAAGAAAATAAATTATATCTGCGAAGAATAATTTATTTATTAATTGAATTAATTGATTAATTAATTCTGAATTAATTCTAGGAATTTTAGGAATTTTCAGAAGTTTAATTGGATTAAATTCAAGCATTAAATCAGCAAGACAATTGAAAATGAACTAGCATGACAATCAGGATTGTCATACCGATTGTCATGCTAGGCCAGATTCAATTGTCACACCGAAAGTTACATCAGGAGGATGATTGTCTTGCTAGTTCATTCTGATTGTCTTGCTAGTTCATTCAGATTGTCTTGCTAGTTCATTCAATTGTCCTACCGAAAGTCTTGCAAGCTTAAAGGATTGTCATTCCAATTCAATTGATTCAGCTGATTGATTAAATAGAAGCAGAGAAGCAGCATATCATTATCATCTCAATCAAATACAAGAACAAAAGAAAGCAGCCGCCTTTGAAATATATCATTCTTCATCTGCAGAAATTCAAGATCAATTTCTAGTTTGTTAATGTTAAATCCAAACCACTAGAATTATTTATCTTGTTCTTGTGTATCAATCTAGCGGATTAAAATCCCTAGAACTTAATCTCAAATCGCGTTTAGCATTTGATTCTAATTATTGCGAAAATAGAAAAAGTTCATGTCGAATTTATTCTAGATTTGTGATAATTGATTTGAGATTAATACCTTGTAATCGATACAGTTGTTGTAACACATTTCAAGTTTAATAATATTTTTATTTAACTTGAATTTTGTTTCACATTTTTTATTCCGCATTTTATTCGATTATTTGGTAACGTTTGTATTCAACCCCCCTTCTACAAACACATTGGGACCTAACACTTCAATCATGTATAACCTGCATTAACTCAATAATCCAATAATTCCATATCACAGACCCCCAATCTCACATACTCACAAGTTATAGCCTTAGAAATAACGTACAACAAGTATCATCTGTTATTAAAACTCGAATGTACTTTACGGGATCTCAAACAATTATTCATAACCTCTACATGAAGTTACAATAATTACGACTGATATCTTATACATATCTGATACTCTGGTCCACCTGAGACAAAGCTGCTAGGGATTCTCCCCATGACTGCAAGCGACTAAGTCCCACACCGGTATACTGGTTATCTGTTATGTTGTGACATTTAAAAGAAAGCAAGAGTGAGCAATAATGCTCAGCCATAAAAATGTACAGTATAAAAATACTGTATGATAAACTCAAGTATGATGCCATATATGATAAATACGTTTTATTCAAAAATAGTTTTCCTTGGTGATACACACCTTCTTTTGAAAACAATTCTTTTGTGGACTTATTATCCTGCAAATACCTTAATGGTAAACCCAGCACCTAGGCTTCGGTTACGGTATTGCATCACAATTTCAATTGGAAGAATAGGACATTCATTGGAGCCACCGCATATGATGATCAGTCGTAATACGGAAAATAGTGACCTTTACCAACTAGTAGAAGGACATTCAAAAATAGTTACAATAGTTTTCAAAATGATGTTTGCATCAAATGAAGTATCTCGTAACTTCATTTTATTTTGATGATATTTTAAAGATTGATTCTATACAAGTTTTTTCTTATAGCTTAATCTATGGGATGAACTATTTATACATTGAACGGTGGTAGTTCAAGTAGTATTCGGAAAAGATATAAGTATATTGGAGTATCTTGTAACTTCATCTTTTAAACTTATATCTAGTTAATGATTGTCTTATGAATGACAAAGGTTTTAGGAAAACGTTGAGACAAGGTCAGATATATTAGATCACCTTGCAACGATATTTTTATACAGTTATAAACTGGAACTCTGTGTATATTATACATGTCAGAGGATTTCAAAGATTGTGAAAAGTATATATGTATATATATACTGAATATTTTGCGACTTGGTCGCGTTAAGATAACAAACTTGGTTCATTTCTTTTTGGACCAAGACTTTCATGAGTACTGTGAGAATGCTCATATATTGTTAATCATTATACATATTATTTTGGTAGGCTTGTTGCTCACCCTTACTTTCTTCTTTCATCACACAACAACAGATAGAAAAGATGAACATGACCAAGCTCCCGATTCGCAAGCGGTTAGGAAACGTTCTGCAGTTTCCTGTAGGCGTTGATGCCGTTATAGCTGAGGTAGGATCTACCAATAGGCTAGGATTTCAACTTCTGATGTACCAGATTTATGTATATTTATGAATTGTAATAATGGCAAAGAAATGTAAATTTATTCAGAAACCCTTTTGAGGTGTAATGGCTTATAATTGTGGAATAAAATGACTTGTGTTATTTTTGGTATTCATCTCTGAGACTATAACTTGTGGTGTGTGTGTGTATATTGTGGGGTCACAGTATGTAGTAGTTCATTGTTTATTAAGATTAAGTGTTATTAAGGGAAATAGAACTCGTGACAACCCGGATCCCCGACCCCAGATTTGGGGGTGTTACACAGATTCTGCATTTGATGAGTTGAAATCAGCTAAGTACACATTTCCTTTTCTCACTTCAGTGAGAACCACTTTGTTGCTTCTCTTGTTGTTCACAACACAGGCTTCAGTGTTAAATATTACTGAGTTTCCCATATCACAGAGCTGGCTGATACTCAACAAATTATGCTTGACTCAATCCACTAGGGGAACCTCTTCAATGATGACATTATCCTTTGAAATCAATCCATATCCCACAGTATAACCCTTGCTGTCATCTCCAAAAGTGATACTTGGGCCAACTCTCTCTTTGAACTCTGTGAGTAGGGTAGAATCTCCAGTCATGTGCCTTGAGCACCCACTATACAAATACCAAAGATTCTTTCTATTTCCCTGATTCCTGGATGAACTGACTTCTGTTTCATATGATTTGGCCATATGTGCTAGATTGACATAACTTGTATCTTCCTCCTCTTCTAATCCATCTACAGCCCAATCATTTTCTTGAATGATAAAAGCCCTTTCCTTTTGTTTGAGCAACTCAAAATATTTCTGTTTATTATCAACAGGCTCAAATTTCTTTTTACCAGAATCAAACTTTCTGCATTCATTAGCAAAATGACTGCCAAACCACACTTGAAATATTTGAATTTGGACTTATCAACCAAGTTTCTATTTGGATTGGCTGCTCCAAAATCCTTCTTAAATTTGAGCTTGGAAAATCTCCTGGATAGAAAATCAAGATGCTCATCTATGTCATCCATGTCATCTTGACTGAGATTGTCTTCATGTTCAGCTACTAGCCATTTTCCCTTGCCTTCACAAACTCTATGTTTGATGTAGATTCAACAACTTCAACCTTTGTCTCCTACTCCTTTTTTTGCTCAGCAACCAATGCAGTGGATCCTCCCTTCTTTCTTCCTTTCTCCTTCTATTTCAAGCTCATAAGTCTTTAGAATCCCATACAGTCTATCCAAGGTGAAATCCTTGTAATCTTGAGAATTTCTCAATGAGACTTTCATAGGCTTCCATTCCTTTGGCAGAGATCTAAGAAATTTGAGATTTGAATCTTTTGTTTGATAAATCCATCCATGCAATTTTAGAGCATTTAGTAATATTTGAAATCTACTGAAAATGTCAGTGAGTGACTCACTTTCTTCACTGTAGAAATGCTCATATTACTGAATCAAGAGTTGTATTTTATTTTCCCTTACCTACTCAGTTCCATCACATATAACTTGAATTGTATCCCCGTCATCCTTAGCAGTTTTACAATTTATGATGTTGTCAAATATGTCATTATCAACACCATTAAACAAAATGTTCATGGCCTTTTTATCCTTATGAACTTGTTCAATATCAGGATCAGACCATTCTGCTCTAGGCTTTGGGACATATGGTTCATTTCTAGTAGTAGCTCTCAAAGGGACATGTGGACCTTTCTCAATACAGTCCACATATGCTTCATTTTGAAATAGGAGACGCAGGTTCATCTTCACCTTCCAATGGTGATAGTTGTCTTTGTCCAGAAATGGAATCTTTACTCCAACATCTTTTCTGCTCATCTTGTTAGTTGTTATGATCTTTAAACTCTTAGTTCTTCAAGTGCTTGTTCTGATACCAATTGTTATTCCCAAACAATCTAAACAAGAATTACAGGGGGTTGAATGGAATTCTAGCTTCTTTTTAATTTTAACAGTTCTACTATAAATATATAACTGTATTTAATTTTGCAATAGTACGGAATGAAAGTAAATGGAAATCAAAACACAAAGCAATTAAATACAAGTATTTAAAAACTTTATAGTGGATTGAACATTTCCACTAGAGATATATATATTAAGTTGAGAACTCTGTGTAACAAAATTGTTCACAGCTGCTTACAAGTTGAAATATAAGAACTGGGAAATTCTTTACATATTTTGCATTATCTATTTATCAGGTAATTGCTTAGTCACTTAGATTCTATTCAACTTGTTATTCTTGGTTTATATATCACCAAGTTACTTGATAAAAAGACAATATAATAAGATAAACTAAATCTAGTCTAACTTCATGCTGCTACACTTCTCGTTCTAGCATCTTTGAATATCATCTGTTTAGCATGGAAATGGAAATGCTTCTTTTTTCTCTAAATCCTTCAAACAGGATGCCACATTCCATTTGCATACAACCAACGCATGTGACTTTCAAGTCACTATCAACTATTCTTTTGAATTTGAGCATCCGTTGAAACTCAGATTAATCATCCGTTGGAACTTTGGTTGATCACCCGTCGAGACTTATGTTAATCATCCGTTGAAGCTTTGTAAATCATCCGTTGAGACTGTCTTCTTGATAGTTAACTCTACTTCATTTACACAAGATTACAAGGTATATAATATTTATAATTAACCATCCTATCTTGCATATCAATATAATATTTAACATGACTTGAACAATCTACAACATCTAGTTCACTAAGCTATCCAAGTATGCAGAAATGTGCTACTAGTATTATTGTTATATAAGCTACTATTTCAACGGATGTTGAAATGATCATCCATTGAAAGCTACAAAATCACTTAATCAAACATCTACTTAGTGTTTTGTTCAAGTTATCATCAAGTACACAAAATATTCCTAACATTTTCATTTAACCCTACACCCTATTCTATACCATCAGTTTAAGACTTGTCTTATGGAGCAACAACACATATGATGATGGATTCGAGAGCTACAGTATATGGTGAGTACATGAGATATTAATAAAGGTGAGAAGAAACCTAGAGAGAGGATTCATGTGCTCTGGAGGATGGCTGCTACCAGGTTATATGGAACCACTAGTGAGTATACCACCCATGATTATCTTGTGGACTGGGCTAGATGGATTTTAAAGGACTTTGAAAAGATTGGAGATCCAGAGTTTTCTTGGAGTTAGATAATGGTATTATGACGAATCTGATATGTATGCAACGGTAACTGAAGTTTTCATTGACTAATGCAGGGAAGATGGACCCAATAAAATGGTAGAAGATAGATAGAAGTGGATGGAACTTTGCGTGACTATTTCTTTAATTTGGTACTTTGTTATGGTTAAGGAGGACAACAACCAACTCATATAATAATGACGACCAGATGTGCAATTTTCAAAATTTTAAACAAGTTTTCGAAAGAGATGCTCTTAACAAAATTTCCAAAAGCCCTTTTAATTAAATAAGTTTTAAAAAATAATTGGTTGTCAAGTTACTACTTGAGTTTCTTGTTTGTTATAAGACCATATTACTTAGAAAATATATGTTCCAGAAAATAGTATGGTTAATTCAGAGGACGAAGTGGACCAGCTATTACAGAGAAGTTTCGATTATTCCTAACAGAAGAGTGCAAATCTTGTTTGGTAAGATTAACAACAGAATCAGTGTACTATATAACGACTCGCGTATTTTTATTATTTAAATATGAAATTATGGAATTATTATATAAAAAATAAGTGTATAGCATCTATCAGCTATGTGTTGTTTTATTATTATTATCTATGTGTGATTTATGGTGTACCGGATTGTTCGTGTAATTAATTATTGAGTAGTACTGAATTGTTTCCACTTTTAAAAGTGGATTTAATGCAAATTTATTTGCATAAATACTTTGATTGTCTCTAAAATTGTTTTTGTGGTTTTATAATTACAATAATTATTTTTGGGATTTTATAAAATTTAGAAATCAATATTTCATCAATTATTTAGTCCTGCATGATTTTCTGATTGTATTTATTTATAAAATCCGTATTTAATTCCATAATTATTTATAAAATATAAAACTCATATTTATTCAAGTTTGGAATAATCCGAGAATTTTAAAATTATTTTGGGAATTTTTGGGATTAATTTCACCCGCGAGTTGATTCGTTTAATTGATAAAAGCGGGTATAAATTGCGTTTCAGAAATTATTTTAAAATTACAAAATATATGTTTTTATAAATTTCGGGATATTTGTAACATTTTAAGACTATTTCCGTGATTTTCTGAATTTGTTTTAAGTGCAGCTTGGTTCGTTAAAATCCAAAGTGCGGGTTAAAACCAGACAGAAAAGGGGAAACATGTCCAGAATTAGATACGTGTCACTTTCTCATCAGTTCATTCAACAAGTGCTAGCTGTTCACTATTGAATAGTAATAATAGAATTAAAATACAACAACACATATAAGAAATTAGTGTTTGTAGCTCCTTGTTCTCGATCCATCTCTGTTCTACATAACCCTGATTCCTCCTCTCTTATTCCTCCTTCTCTGTGGCCGCTGTTCGTTTCTTTTCTTTCCGGTAAGCTTGAGCCGCTGCTCTGTTTCCGGTGATTCACCGCATGTTATATCTGTTTCTTCTTGTTCCACCGCTGCCCTTCATTATTTTCCAGCGGGGTGGTGGCGCATGGTATATTATCTGGGTGGGTACTCGCTGTGTGTATATATATTCACTGTGTATATATATATTTAGTGTGTGTTGCTGTTATTTTGGCTCCGCCGTGTGCCGTCTGGTTCCTGTGTTTTTCGATCATGGATTTGTCCTGTGTCTAGCGCGTGTTATACGCTTTTGTGGCGAAAACAATTTTAATTATTTTGCTTCATTTATTGCAGGGATTAATTGACTAGGTTTTGTGAAATAAAATAGTTAATCATGCGGGAATAAATTATAAAGTAATCAGTGGAATTTTTGTGTTGGAAACCGAATAGGCGAGTGCCCCGAAAATTTTGCCGCCATCCGTGATGAATTTCGACGAGCGGACGGTGGACGATGATGATTTAATTCTGAGTCCTAAAATTTTAAATAAATAATTTAGTTCGTATAATTGTTATTCGAGACAAAAAAAAGAGGTAGTTATTTTAGAAATCGTATTTGTGTTTGGGCTATGGCATTGGAATGTGGATTGTGAATTGTAATTATTGGATTGGTTGTTGATTGAGAAGTCGATTTCTGTTCGACGGGTAGTCCGATAAACAAAGGAGACGCTGCCCAAATTTCGGGAGCGTATTCTGTAAATTATCGGGGGATATTCGTCGAGTGTATATAGCTATAAACATATAAATAAATGTTGTGCGGGCCAACCTGCATATCTGCGTGTTGTAAGAATATATTTTATAAATTATAACTGAAAACCCTATTTTTTCTAAAGTGACAAATATCTGTCATTTCCGAAAATGAATATCGAGCCGAGTTTTGGGTACGTGAACTCTGATTGCTATGTGTATCGTAATAATATGTGCAATTATGAGTCGGATTTTGGTATCATTTGGGGTATAGTTGATAGCGAGGATATATCAAGATACCTAGACGTCTAACATAGAGTATTTCGACTCCTGTATGTTTTAGTCGGAAGACCTGAAAGTTGAAGTCGAACTAAAGTTAACCTAGTGATGAGTCGACGAGCTCAACGAGGTTCCAAGCAAAGGACCTGAGTGTTGAAGTCGAATCTGGGATAGTTTAATAGTAAGGCGATAAAGTCGAGCGTCCAAGTCAGTCCAAGGTTAAGCAGTATCAGTTATAAAGCTCTGCAAGGAAAGTACCCCTAACCATACTTTTATGGTTCATTATATATGAACAGTTGTTGTTTTATTCTCGTAATGGAATATGATGTTTTAAGTTACGTATCCCCTGTATTTAGAAATGTTATTTAAAATACATTTGGGGAAAAGTAACTTGTGAAAGCACCTATCTCTAAATGTGATTAAACTGAAAAGATGTTTTGAATAGTGTGTTGTGACAGAATGGTTTTAAAAAGATATAGGTGATAGAGAATTTGGAAACTGGATAAAGAGAATGTTTTGATCCACCTATGTTGTGGAAGGTTTTGATCCACCTATGTCGTGGAATTTTTGAAAGAGGTTAAAAGGGAATTCAGTTGATCTATTGGAATTGAGTAGGCGTAAGTGGGTAGTTTGGTTGGGCGCTAAGTTTAACCGATTAGTCCAGCATGGGGGAAAGACTTAGCTAGTCTTTTCCCAAGTTCCAGAACACATTCTTTATTCTGGATGGTCGTTAGTCGTTGTCCGGTAAGGATAGACTGATCAGCTATCTTCACCTGTTGAAGGTCCAATAGATTTGATTGATTCGCTTTTGAAATTGTTTAACAAACCAACTTATTTGAGACATATGATTTGGAAATAAAGTAGCATTCTAAGATTTGACTCTGGTATCTATACATAGCACACGCCTGATGTGGTTGTTTTTCAGAGCATGCTAGTTTTGAATATCCAGTTTATGAATGTTTACCGTGTTTTGCAAATGAGCTCTAATCTCTGTTCCTATCACTGTGTTAACGTAAATTGCTTTACCCGTTATTCATATAGTGGTACTGCCGAGCAATTAATTGCTCACCCTTGAAAAATGTTTTATATATTTATCGCAGATGCCTAGGAGATTCTTACGTGATATTCGGGCAGAGTTCCAGTTCCTCCTATACCGGTCTCCTCTGAGGTAGTTGTGTCCATACCAGATGTGGTCTGTTGAGTTATTGTATTAAGTTAGTGGTCAGGATTGTATAAGTTAAATTGGGTTGTGATAGTTGTGTAGCCTAAATCATATTTAAACCTGGAAAAGGTCTTGGTAAAGGGGGTCGTGATTATGTATAATTAATGATTTGGATTATGTAATATTTATTATTATTGTTGGTGGTGACGCCAACTCCTATCCCCGGGGTTGAGGCCGTCACAGTTGGTATCAGAGCTACAGGTTTAAGTCCCTGATTTAGGTTAGGAGTAGAGTCGAAAGAGTGTAGGAAGGGTTATATAAAGTTGTGAGCTAGCAGCTGAATCAGAGGAGCGAGTCTATGAGTTCAGTCAAGAGTTTCGGAGGCGTAACCCTGATGTCTACTGAGGATTGGCTGGAACTACCCTAGCTTTTAGTATGTCTCCTTCGTATATGTATTATTGGTACTATCCAATAGAGATTTTTAGTGTTCCTCTCAAGCATACGAGTCTGATTGAGAAAATTCAGCTTCTGAGCGGACCTTGATGTGTCAGCTGAAGAGACACCAACGTTATTCCTAAATATCGCATTTTCTATATTAAGGAATGTTGTTGGACGAAGTGTGCGATATCGGTGAGTTCAGATGGAGTGATAGTAGACCGTGGCTGCTATGACAGTCAAGTCACATACCAGTACTATGGTTTATATCTTGAACCCTTATACTTCTTTTTTGAGATGTATTTTGCTCCCAGATTAAATGTTTCGTATCCCATAAGTTGCTTACTTTTCCTGTGAGGAATTTACGAACTCGAAGTAAGCAACTTAGGACTCTGTTGATTCCATTATAAATCAGATTTTCTCCTTCCCTATTTGTGAATTTTCTTGTTTCTTTCTTTGGTAAATCTTTCGGTTGATTGGGGCAAACAATGCATATGAGTTGACCATTTGTCTGTGTGACAAAAGGGTCTAGTGGGATGCTACCAAATTATGTGTTGTAAGTTGTGCGGTACTAAGACTGGCCATCTTATGTACTTGTATGGTTGCTCTCAGTCATAACTACATATTCTTCACTATTTCTTCTTATTCGATTCCCTTGAGTTGGAAATTTCATTTGATATTTTATGATAATGAATTTCTGCGAATAGATGGTCCTCGTTATTGAAAGCAAATAAAAGTTGACTGTCAGGAAGAATGAAAGTTCTATCAGGATTTTAGTTAAGAATAAGGGTAGCAGCGAGGGTTCAGGATCTGATGAGGGAGTTATAGCCTCGGGAAAAGCAATTCAGTGGTTGGTGGATCACGTGTAAGTGACAAGAAATCATCTTTAGAGGGATGGTTGGTTGAAATATGGACTACGGTGCTTAGTAGAGTCAGTGTTTCTTAAGCTTGACTTGATTTACCGGTTTGTTCTACATAGTGTGTGGCTGATATATCCAGCCAACTTTTGTTGTATATTAGATCAGTTTAGTTGTTGTACTTGAGTGGTGATGGGAAGTTGGTCAGTTGCTGTTATATTGAGGAGCCATACCATGGTGTTTAGTTTCTTTGTATTTCAGTTTTCCTGTACTGTTGTTGATTCTGCTATTGTCATTGTTGCTATGGTTGCTAGTGCTGTTAATCTAGATTTCTTTTGTAAATGGACCCCGATATTAAAGACATGGGTGTTGTAATTGGGAAGCATTTTCCTGATATAGGTGCACCATTTAAAGGGTGATATCTTTTGTTAAATATTTTTGTTATGTTTTGAATAAACTCATTTATATATTTCAGGAAGATGCCACCCAAGAAAGCTACCCAGTCTAAAGAAAATAGTAGTAGTTTTGTGGAGGGTCTAGCTATAAATGAAATTTTAGACTTGTTGCGCCAGCAGTAGCAACAACAGTTGCAGCTAGTCCAACAGGTTCAGCAGCAGCAACTACTATTGCAGCAGCAATAGCAAGGAGTGAACCAAAGTGCAAATTTCAAATCCTTCCAGGATGTTAACCCTCCTGAATTTAAGGGTGAACCTAATCCAGTAGTTGATAGAGCATGGTTAAAAGAGATGGAGAAAGCTTTCAACCTTGTCTAAGTAAGTGATAACCTTAAGACTGATTATGCAAGTTACTTTTTGAAAAATAAAGTGAATTACTGGTGGGAGTCAACCAGAGCATTAGAAGGAGAAGGCCCTGTTCCATGGGCTAGGTTTACCGAATTATTTTTGGAAAAGTATTTTCCTGACTGTGTGCGAAACCAAATGGAGATTGACTTCCTAGAGTTGAAGCAAGACGATAGAAGTGTAGCTGAGTATGAGGCTAAATTAACAGAGTTGGCTAGGTTTGTACCAGGTTATGTACGCTCTGAAGCTCAGAAGGCAAGGAGGTTTCAACAAGGATAGAAATCTGAAATCTGTTGTGAAGTTGTGGCATTGCAACTCAAGACGTATCCTTCCGTAGTTCAGGCCGCCTTATTAATTGAATTTGATTAGAAGTTAGCCGCTAGAGAAAAAGAAGATAAGAAGCGAAAGATAGATGATGTGGAAGGAGCATCTGGTCAAGAAGGATTTAGCCAGAAGTCTCAGGAAAAGGTTAAAAGGGATAAGAATAAAGAATTCATAGGACAAAGCATTTCTTTAAACAGGACTAACAACACCTCAGTTAGCTTTAATCAAGCCAATTCGGTTAAGTCACCTATAGCGGAGTGTAAGCAATATGGTAAAAGGCATGGTGGAGTGTGTAAAACAAATACTGAATGTTTCAGGTGTGGACAGAAAGGACACTATGCGTCAGAATGTAAGGTGGAAAATCCAGGAGTCACCTGTTACAACTGTGGTAAGGTGGGGCATGTGGCCAAGAACTGTAGAAGTGCTTCCCTAGATAGCATGGGAGGTAGTGCATCAAAAGGTTTGGCATCCAGTACACCTAAGGCTGAGACTTATAAGATGAGAAAAAGGTCAACTACTCAACACCCTGATAAGGAACCAGGGCAATGAGTGATCATCAGAAGGAGCAAATAGTAATATTTATGGGAGTTAATATTATGATGAGTGTCCGAGGACATAAGCAAGGGTGTAAGGCACAACTAGCGTATGTCGTGGATATCAAAAAGGAAGCACCTAAGTTGGAAGAAATCCAGATAGCAAGTGAAGTCCCAAAGGTTTACCGGATGACTTACCAGGATTACCCCACATCATGAGATACAATTTCTCATTTACCGTAAAGAGTCGGGCTGGTGTCAAAAGCCCTATATCATATGGCCAGTAAAACTCAAGTAATTAGTTATGGAAACTTCAGGATTGTGGGATGAAGGAATAATGAGACAAGGTGTATTCCGTATGGTGCACTAATGTGGTTTATAGAAAAGAAGAAAAGGATGAATGTATGCAGTTATGTACGGATTATCAGAAGTTCGAAAAGTTGATGAATGGGAATAGATAACCCCTGCATAGAATTGATTATTTATAGGATTTAATTAAAAGAATGTATTGGTTCTTGAAGGTTGACCCAGATCAGGTTGTAATCAGTTAAGGGTTAAGCTTGAGGTCATACTAAAGACCTTGTTTAGAACAAGATATAGACATTACGAGTTTTTGATGATGTTAGTTGGATTGACAAATACATCAGTCGTCTATAGGATTAAGTTGGCATAGTGTATAAGGAGTGCTAGGATAAGTTGTAATTGTGTTTATTGATAACATCCTTGTCCCTTCAGGACTAGGGAAGATCAAACAGAACATCTGAAGATTTCCCTACAAAAAGGTTGGAAAAGCAGCAATGGTATGCCAAGTTTCAAAGTATGAATTCTAGATTGAAATTGATGAAGGATTGTGAGATGCCTTGAGTAGAAAAGGAAATTGAATTTTATTAAGATTATTGAAGAGTTAGTGGAAGAATGGGAGAAGTTAGAAATTGAAGATCAAGTACCTGAAGGTAATAGGGAGTAATGGTATGAGATCACTTCTTAGTCAGAATGAATGGAAGGAATGAAGAAGTGTTAAGAAGAAGTTATGAATCAAGAACTGGATAGTTCAAATGGAAAGGAAAGTTGCACCCAAAAGGACAGTAGAGGATTCTATTCACCTGGAAGCACTTGGGCGTATCAAGATATGACAGAGAACTTGTTATGACCGGCATTTTCGTGTAATATTATTTGTGATTTTGGTATAATTTTAAAGCCGAATGCAAATATATTCAATTATTGTACGTTTGTGTGAATGAAAATTTCTGCATTTTAAATTTGCTTTATGTAGTATATGATTTTTCAAAGCAAAAGTTTATTTATTTCCCTTATTTTTGATTTATAATGAATATTCTAAACCTTGGAGAAATTTTCTTTTAAAAGTTATTTTGTTCACAAATTTCGAAAGTGATTTTATAAAATTTATGAAAATCCAAGTTATTTTATGGTATAAATTTTATAATTTTTGAACCTGTATTTTATTTTATAAAAATAAATCTTTACAAATTTTAGTTGTAATAATTAGAAAATTACAAGGAAGCCCTTGCATGCAAACCACCCTTCTATTCTCTTCAAGGACAAAGAAGACATTTCTAAACCCACTAACTCATGATTTATTAGCCAAATTACCTCCTTGACCTTGCATGCAAGATAGCCTAACTCTAGCTAGAAGGTTACTCTTGTCATTTCCCAAACCCACTCACATTATAGTCAAATCAAGACATAAAAAAAATCAAAGAGTGATCACCACTCCACTTTCGCCCCACCATTTCACACTCCTCTTCTTTTCCTCCCTCCCTCTCGGCTTTCTCTCCCTCCCTCTCGGCCCTTCTAAAACCGAGGTCCCCATTCCCTTCTTTCTTCATTTCTTCACTCAAATAATCATCCTATAAACAAGTAATCTTACTCCCTACATGTTGTTCATGTATATCTCAAGAGTTTAGAGTAGAAAACTTATGTGTTGACTTTGCATGGTGGTGTTTTTGTTAAACTCAAAGTGAATATGCTTGATTCTTGTGAATTCAAGGCTTTCACCATGAGTTATAGTATCATAGGGCTGAGAATGGCTAGACATGAGTGTGTTACACTTATGCAAATGTTGTTTTCACCCTAATCCATTCGGCCATGACTTGATAGGAGCCGAATGGATGGTGCTTTGGTTGCTTTGTTTCATTTTGTGTGTTTTTGTGATAATAGCATGAAAATCTTAGTGAAATCTTGGTAAAAATCTTTGCATCCTAGGTGGTCATTTAGATATAATCCATGATAGGCTTGCATGTTGAATTAAAATGAAAATTTATTTGGAAAGCATATTGTTTTGGTTTGTAAGACTCGAAGTCATGCATGCATGTAGATTTCTCTTGAATTTTGGAAGTTCTTGATCATTCAGATTGATATTTTATTAGTAAACCTTAATTTTAGTTAAGTTAAGTTATTAATTAAGAATTGTGCTTCTTAAAATGTGATGTTATTTCGTTTATATTTATCATGAAAGTTAAAGTTGTTGTCCTTAAAAACTTGATGACTTGTAATTTGTGTAATGTGATTTCCTTTGTTTTGCTATGTTGCACCTTAGGTAAGGATGATCTCCACTAAGCCCATTTTGAGTGTAAAGGAGTTAGTTCAGTAGATCACCATAGTTAAGTTATGGTTTGGGTATTTTGGTTGTTGGTGGTTGGGTTTGTTAAGTGAGAACCTTGGAGAAAGGAGAGTCTTAGTTTCTGCAGAAAATCAGTTTGGTACCCTGAGGTTTAGAGTGAGTTTTGACCATGTCATTGTTGTGCACTTTGAGGCCCAAGCCACCAGAAGCTAGCACTAGGAGTATATAAAAGGTTTTAGGTGTTTGTTGGAGGTTTATAAGTCGTTTGGTTAGGTGCACGAGTGGAATCACATAATTTGTCCAGCAGAGGACAGTTTTGTTACAACCTAGAAATAGGAAGTTTTGACCATGTCACGTGTAGGCCCTCAATAGGCCCTATTGGCCCTTAGTTAGAAGGAGTGTCAGAGAAGTTTTTACAACCATAGTTCTTAGGATTTGAGTTAGAACCATGTGTCGCAAGTTAGTTCAAGTCAGGGCGTTTTCTGCCCAGAAAAACAGGGGAACCATGGACTTTAAGCTTAGGCCCAAGGAGGCCCAAGCTAGGCCCTTGAGTCACATCAAGTTTGGGAGATGCCTTATGGTCAGAAGAGTCTAGTGTAGAAGTTTTGGAGGTAAACTTGTAGTTTAAGAGTGTCTAATGCACTCAAGAAACCATAGATGTCTTTCTGAAATTTACTCCAGTGAGCAATTTCACTTACCACATAGTTTTAGAGCACTTATGAGTGAGACCTAGGTTGACCACTATGGTTGCAAGATAGTATAAAGCCATTAGAGTTAAAGGCCCAAGTGAGGGTCAATAGGTTTTGGATAGTTTAGTAAAGGCACATCGAGTTAGGAAGCCAAAATTTGGAGACTTTGTCTAGTTTAGTGATCAAGTGACTTAAGTTGGGGATCGAGATCATCCAAGCCTAGTATTGCATTATGGTGTGTGTGATATTATTTGATATTAAAATATGATATGTGAGTATATGTGGCTATGTGGACTATGGTATTTATAAGGTGATTATAAATTGAGTGCATATAGGCCTAAGTGCCATTTGTGTTTAATTTCGGGTTGTAAATAGGTTGAGTTGGTGAGAATATATTATAATGAGGTTATTATTATTTATATAGGATCTCGAGACGAGGGTAAACTTGCCATAAAGTTCGAGTAAAGCTTCCAGTTGCTCCTACCAGCCAGACCAGACCAGCCTTTCTCAAGGCAAGTGATTCAACCTGTTTTTCGTTTACACTGCAAATGTGTGTTAATTAGTTCATATATTGATGCGAGTATCCTGAGTAATCTTGATATACTTGAACCGAGAGATACTTAAATCTATCTTTGTATTATATAGAAATGCCATGAACCCTCAAGTACTTATTGATATTGCAACAGTCGTATCACGCTAGTATATCAAAGTAATTGGAATGTCATGATAAGATAAAGATTTGATATAATACTAGATTGATTCTCTTGATTAACATGCTATTGATTCCTAAAATATTGACATCTCACCCTGATGCTTGAACCCCAATAGAAACTTTACCTTGATACCTAAAAGCCAGATATTCTTCAAAGTTGTTCTTAATTGATTGATAACCCTTTTTCTTACCTTGAAGATTGACAATCCTGATAGACCTTGAGCTAAAAATCATTTCTTCATAACTTAACACCCCTAGTATTCATGAAGCTTATCTTCTTGATGTTCTAGTACTTGTACCTTGTCGAAAACCATTGCTTTAAGCCTAGTTTGGCATTATTCTTTCATATTATCCAAGAGCCTTGCTAAATCTCCTTGTCAAAGTTCTTGAATATGGAAACCTTTCAATTACCCTAATATAGTGAAGTCTAGAGGATCATGGCCCTGAAATTTGGTGACATATTCCCAGTGTTTCAAAGTTGATCTATAATCCCTTGATAAAAATGCTTACTATTTAAGAGATTTTATTATAAATCGGCATCAGTTTTTGAAATGATTAAAATGTGGATTTTCAGTCCCAAAGGGGGTTAAATGTTTTCTTTGAATGGTGGATCTGGACTGAGACGCGAATCCCTTCCACACTTATGTTGTAGGCTTAAAAGTTGCCTAGGGATCCCATTAATGTTTTAGAACCCAGCGAGGTTCGGGATTACTTCACGGCTGATCACCGGCTGTAATCCGTAGTGTCATAAAATAATTTTGACTAAGTTATGATTTTGAAAATGTTTTGATTCAAGCAAATGATTCCATCACCCAAAATTTCATCTCTTGTTAATATTAGTTATATCTTCGCCTTGTCATTCTTTAATTTATATCTCGATTTATATTTCATATCGTACTGTTTAGCACTTGTTGAGCATTTGGCTCACTCCTTTCTTTACCCTGATATTATAGCTAGCAGCTATGGTTAGATTCAAGCAGACAGCACGTAAGACCTGTGGCGCCGATGCGTATGTCCGAGCTCAGGTATAATAAGAGATAGTTTTGTGTGAGGACTCGATAAAAAAAAATTAGTTGTAATAGATGGTAGTGTTGGGCTGTTCCAAACCATAAATTGTAAGATCTTGGATTCGGTTATGTCTACTTTCTTTTAAATATTGTAATAGTTATTTATTTTGTTTGTTAAGTTGGGGGTGTGATAGGTTTTGGTATCAGAGCTACGGTTTAGAGTCCCTGGACAGCCCAAATAGGGTATAGGATATAAGTATAGGTTATAGATAATATGCGAGAGAGTAGGTTAAGTAAATTTATTATTATTAATTCCCCTCTTATTGGTTTGTCAGCAAAGGGCGCATTCCTCGTCATCCTCTGGGTCGGATGACACTATTGTTTTTTCCGTGTATGCTAAGTTGAGGCGCGAGTTTGACATGCTTCAGGGCAAGTACGACCAACTGATAGACCGACTGAAGAACGTGTACCCAGACAGCTGAAACTATGAAGGGAATCCTAAGGAGCAGATAACTGCGAGACTTGAGACTTTGGTTCAGTACGTCAACACTAAGCTTGAGAAGATGCCATTGCACCGAGACCGCACCAGCCAATATATCATCCAGATGGTGGCGGATGAGCTCTAGAGCATTGTGAAGACGCTTCGAGAGGAGAAGACTACCAAGCCCCGTTCCGATGGAGTGGAGCCTTAGTTCTTTCCATTATCTACCTTCCATGTTGTTGTATTATCAGACGTCGTAGAATTCCCAGTTGTTTCCTTTAAATAAGCATGTTATTCCTAGAATCAGACTTTGTCATAATCCCGATGTATTGTGACTTTAAAATTTCAATTATTATGCACTATTGTTCCATTTGCTCTCCACTGTTATTTTACGCCTTTATATGCATCACCATATCTGTTTAATTTGAAACTTGACCTCATATGTAAATAAGAATGCCATGCGATACCCTCGAATTATTTCATTATTCATACCTATTTTGATATAACTCTTAATTCAGGATCATGCCACCCAAAAAGAAGAACCCAACAACCACATCCACCACAGACCCAAATATTCTTCGATTACTGGAAACCTTGCAACAGCAAACCAACGCTATAGCTCAACAACAACTAACTCTTCAACAACAATTTGAAAACCAAGATAACCGTGAACCACACCAACCACCTGATCCACCAGTACCACCTCGACAAGTTGTCACTTTCAAGGCTTTTCAAAATGTGAATCCTCCTGCATATCATGATACCACTGATCCAGTAATAGCTAACACATGGATTAAGGAAATGGAAAGGGCTTTTGAGTTGGTACAATTAGGAGACGATCAGAAGACGCCATATGCTACTTACTTCTTGAAGGGCGAAGTCATCTATTGGTGGGAATCAGTAAAAGCTATGAAAGCAACTCAGCAAGTTTCTTGGGAAAGATTTTAGAAGTTATTTCTGGAAAAGTATTATCCTAAGTACATGCAGAATCAGATGGAGCTTAAATTTCTTGAGTTAAATCAAGGAAACATGACTGTACTGGAGTATGAGAAGAAATTCACAGAGTTGTCAAGGTTTATGGCAAAGTATACCAGCAGTGAGGAGGAAAAAGCGAAGAGATTTTAATAATGATTAGAGCCTTGGATCAGAGATAGAGTGGCTATGTTTGAGCTTGATACTTTTGCGGGAGTAGTACAGAAAGGTTCTCTGATTGAGAATAAGATGATGCAGTCCAGAAAGGAAAGGGATAACAAGAAGAGAACGGTTCCATTTTATGGAGAAAATTCGGAAGCCGGAAATTCACAAGATCAGAATGTAAAGAGGATTGGATTCCATAAGGGCGGAAATTTTCAAAAGAAAGGGAATTTGGGCAAAAGACAAGAATCGAGAGGGAACAACCAGACAAGTCAAGGGCAAGTTGGAGAAAACAGATTCCAGAGACCGGAATGCAAGCATTGTGGAAGAAGGCACCCCGGAGTGTGTAATAAGCTGAGCATGACATGCTATAGGTGCAACCAGAAAGGACATTTGGAAAACGAGTGTAAGATGCCGAAGCCAGGAGTTATATGTTACAAGTGTGGAAAGACTGGACACATAGCTAGGGAGTTCAAGATAACCGGACCAGTCAAAGCTCTAATGAATGTGGCAAGTACCAGTGCAAGCGTGCCAACTGAGGTATTGGCATTACCTCCACCACCTACAACAACTCCGCAAGCAATATCAAGGACATTCGATTTGAAAATGAAGGACGTTGTTCAGAACTCTAAGGTGATAGCAGGTACACTTTTACTAAATAATGTCAAAGCTAAAGTATTGATTGATTCGGGAGCAACGAGATCTTTCATATCAGAAACTTTTGTTGATAAACTTCAATGTGATAAAATTATTGTGAGCGAGGTAGTAAATGTGGTAATTGCGAACCAAGAGAAGATTCATGTGAATCAATTATGTCCGAAGTGTGAGATTGATATTTCGGGGCATAAGTTTTCAGCCGACTTGATACTCTTCAAGTTGGGAAAGTTCGATATAATTTTAGGTATGGATTGGTTAGGGAAGAATAACGCCCAGATTAATTGTAAGACCAAGAAAGTGTATTTAAAGACGAAGAGTGGAGAGAAGGTAGTATTTAAGGGACGGAGGCAAGAGCAACTATTTCTTACAATCGTTCAGGCTAAGAAGCTACTTAGAAAAGGTTGTGAGTCATTCCTAGCACATGTAATGGATTCAGAAAAGGGCAACCCCAGCATAGAAGATATCCCCGTAGTTAACAAGTTCCCAGATATGTTTCCAGATGAACTATCGGGCTTACCACCAGATCGACAAATCGAGTTCGAGATCAACCTTGCTCCGGGCACAGAACCAGTTTCAAAGGCCCCATATAGGATGGCACCAGCAGAAATGAAAGAATTGGCGAGCCAGCTACAAGAATTGTTGGACAAAGGAGTGATATGGCCAAGTACGTCGCCATGGGGAGCACCTGTTCTGTTTGTAAAGAAGAAAGATGGAAGTATGCGGCTATGTATAGATTATCGGGAGTTGAACAAGGTAACGATTAGGAACCGCTACCCGCTACCAAGAATAGATGACCTATTTGATCAGCTGAAGGGAGCAAAGTGCTTTTCAAAGATTGACTTGAGATCAGGATACCACCAATTAAAGATCAAGGAAGAAGATATTTCCAAGACAACATTGAGGACCAAATACGGACATTATGAATTCTTAGTAATGCCTTTTGGATTGACTAATGCCCCGACCGCATTTATGGATCTGATGAATCGGGTATTTAAAAAGTATTTGGACAAGTTCGTAGTGGTATTCATTGATGACATCCTTATTTATTCAAAGTCGGAAGAAGAACATAAGCAGCACCTATGGATAACATTGGAGATACTCCGGCAAGAGAAGTTGTATGCCAAGTTTTCCAAATGTGAGTTTTGGTTAAAGAAAGTTCAATATTTGCGACATGTCATTGGAAATGAAGGAGTTAAAGTAGATCCGGAAAAGATTGAGGTGATTATGAGTTGGGAGAGGCCAAAGACACCTATAGAAGTGCGAAGTTTTCTAGGATTGGCAGGGTATTATAGAAGGTTTGTCAAGGATTTTTCGAAAATCACCACGCCATTGACTAAGTTAACCAGGAAGAATCAGAAGTTCGAATGGAGTGCAAAATGTGAGGATAGCTTTCAAGAGTTGAAATAGAGATTGGTAACAGCTCCGGTGTTAGTACTACCAGATGACCAAGGAAACTTCGTGATTTTCAGCGACGCTTCACATAAAGGATTAGGCTGTGTGCTAATGCAACACAATAAGGTCATCGCGTATGCGTCAAGACAGTTAAAACCGCATGAATTAAAGTACCCGACGCATGATTTGGAACTAGCCGCCATAGTGTTCGCACTTAAGATTTGGAGACATTACCTTTACGGACAAAAGTTTGAAATCTACACGGATCACAAGAGTTTAAAGTACATTTTCACTCAGAAGGAGCTCAATATGAGGCAAAGGAGATGGTTGGAATTGATCAAGGACTATAATTGTTCAATAAATTATCATTCTGGAAAAGCGAATGTTGTAGCCGATGCTTTAAGTAGGAAGGAGAGATTGAATATGATAGCAACACCAAAAGAATTGTCTGAAGAGATTAAGTGATTTGGATTGGAACTTTGTGATTGTGGAATAGTTGAAGAAGTTTGTCGTGCATTGACTTTTCAGCCAACACTAGTGGAAAAGATAAGGAAAAGTCAGGAAGAGGTAATGGAGAAAGAGAAGAATCAGCTAACTGGAGAAGAGATTGGTACTCAAAAGGATGAGCAAGGTATACTAAGGTTTTTCTCAAGAATTTGGATTCCTCATGTACCTGAATTGAAGAATGAGATCCTGTAAGAAGCCCATAATTCAAGATTTTCAATCCATCCAGGAAGCACCAAGATGTACCGGGACTTAAAGCAGAACTTTTGGTGGCAAAATCTGAAGCGAGACGTGGCAGAATGGGTTGCAAAGTGTTATACTTATGAGAAAGTTAAGGCATAACATCAACGACCAAGCGGATTAATTCAGCCCCTAAAGATTCCAGAATGGAAATGGGAAAATATTGCTATGGACTTTATAGTGGGACTACCGCGAACGAAATCCGGACATGACACTATATGGGTTATAGTTGATCGCCTTACGAAGTCGGCGCATTTCCTTCCAATTAATGAGAAGTCGTCATTGGACAAATTGGTTCATCTGTACGTGCCTGAAATCGTACTAAGGCATGGAGTACCCGTATCGATAGTTTCAGACAGAGATCCCCGATTTAACTCGAGATTCTGGAAGCAATTTCAAAAAAGTCTTGGCACGAAGTTGAACATGAGTACGGCGTACCACCCGCAGACTGATGGTCAGAGCGAAAGGACAATTCAAACAATCGAAGACATGTTGCGCAGTTGTGAAATCGATTTTGCGGGAAGTTGGGACGACCACTTGCCATTGATAGAATTCTCTTACAACAACAGCTATCACTCCAGTATTGGCATGCCACCATACGAAGCTTTGTACGGATGAAAATGTAGATCACTGACAAGTTGGGATGAAGTAGGAGAAGGAAGGATTCTAGGCTCGGAATTGGTACAACAGTTGCATGAGACAGTCAAGTTAATTCAGAGAAGGTTGCTTGCTGCTCAAGATAGACAGAGGAAGTATGCGGATCCCACGCGTAAGGATGTTCGATTCCAAGTAGACGAAGCCGTTTTGTTGAAGGTGTCACCAAGAAAAGGGTTGCCTAGATTTGGCAAGAAAGGGAAGTTAGCACCTAGATATATAGGTCCTTTTGAAATTTTGAGTCAAGTGGGGAAGGTGGCCTACGAGTTAGCCTTACCACCTCAGTATCAGCATGTGCATAATATGTTTCATGTGTCGTTGCTTAAGAAGTACAATCCTGACGCCAGCCATGTGATAGAATATGAACCTGTAGAAATTCAGGCAGACATGTCATTTGTGGAGCAACCTGTCAAATTATTCGACTGACAAATAAAGAGTCTTAGGAATAAGTCAGTAAAGTTAGTGAAAGTACTTTGGAGGAACCCCAAGGTCGAAGAATCAACTTGGGAGTTGGAGTCTGATATACGTTCCTGGTATCCTCATCTGTTATCTTAGATTCTGGGGACAGAATCCCTTAAAGGGGAGAGAATGTTACGACCGGCATTTTCATGTAATATTATTTGTGAATTTGGTATAATTTTAAAGCCGAATGCAAATATATTCAATTATTGTATGTTTGTGTGAATGAAAATTTATGCATTTTAAATTTGCTTTATGTAGTATATGATTTTTCAAAGCAAAAGTTTATTTATTTCCCTTATTTTTGATTTATAAGGAATATTCTAAACCTTGGAGAAATTTTCTTTTAAAAGTTATTTTGTTCACAAATTTCGAAAGTTATTTTATAAAATTTCTGAATATCCAAGTTATTTTATGGTATAAATTTTATAATTTTTGAACTTGTATTTTATTTTATAAAAATAAATCTTTACAAATTTTAGTTATAATAATTAGCAAATTACAAGGAAGCCCTTGCATGCAAACCACCCTTCTATTCTCTTCAAGGACAAAGAAGACATTTCTAAACCCACTAACTCATGATTTATTAGCCAAATTACCTCCTTGACCTTGCATGCAAGATAGCCTAACTCTAGCTAGAAGGTTACTCTTATCATTTCCCAAACCCACTCACATTATAGTCAAATCAAGACATAAAAAAAAATCAAAGAGTGATCACCACTCCACTTTCACCCCACCATTTCACTCTCCTCTTCTTCTCCTCCCTCCCTCTCGGCTTTCTCTCCCTCCCTCTCGGCCCTTCTAAAACCGAGGCCCCCATTCCCTTATTTCTTCATTTTTTCACTCAAATAATCATCCTATAAACAAGTAATCTTACTCCCTACATGTTTTTCATGTATATCTCAAGAGTTTAGAGTAGAAAACTTATGTGTTGACTTTGCATGCTGGTGTTTTTGTTAAACTCAAAGTGAATATCCTTGATTCTTGTGAATTCAAGGCTTTCACCATGAGTTATAGTATCATAGGGCTGAGAATGGCTATACATGAGTGTGTTGCACTTATGTAAATGTTGTTTTCACCCTAATCCATTCGGCCATGACTTGATAGGAGCCGAATGGATGGTGCTTTGGTTGCTTTGTTTCATTTTGTGTGTTTTTGTGATAATAACATGAAAATCTTAGTGAAATCTTGGTAAAAACCTTTGCATGCTAGGTGGTCATTTAGATATAATCCATGATAGGCTTGCATGTTGAATTAAAATGAAAATTTATTTGGAAAGCATGTTATTTTGGTTTGTAAGACTCGAAGTCATGCATGCATGTAGATTTCTCTTGAATTTTGGAAGTTCTTGATCATTCGGATTGATATTTTGTTAGTAAACCTTAATTTTAGTTAAGTTAAGATATTAATTAAGAATTGTGCTTCTTAAAATGTGATGTTATTTCATTTATATTTATCATGAAAGTTAAAGTTGTTGTCCTTGAAAACTTGATGACTTGTAATTTGTGTAATGTGATTTCCTTTGTTTTGCTATATTGCACCTTAGGTAAGGATGATCTCCACTAAGCCTATTTTGAGTGTAAGGGAGTTAGTTCAGTAGATCACCATAGTTAAGTTATGGTTTGGGTATTTTGGTTGTTGGTGGTCGGGTTTGTTAAGTGAGAACCTTGGAGAAAGGAGAGTCTTAGTTTCTCCAGAAAATCAGTTTGGTACCCTGAGATTTAGAGTGAGTTTTGACCATGTCATTGTTGTGCACTTTGAGGCCCAAGCCACCAGAAGCTAGCACTAGGAGTATATAAAAGTTTTTAGGTGTTTGTTGGAGGTTTATAAGTCGTTTGGTTAGGTGCACGAGTGGAATCACATAATTTGTCCAGCAGGGGACAGTTTTGTTGCAACCTAGAAATAGGAAGTTTTGACCATGTCACGTGTAGGCCCTCAATAGGCCCTGTTGGCCCTTAGTTAGAGGGAGTGTCAGAGGAGTTTTTACAACCATAGTTCTTAGGATTTGAGTTAGAACCATGTGTCGCAAGTTAGTTCAAGTCAGGGCGTTTTCTGCCCAGAAAAACAGGGGAACCATGGACTTTAAGCTTAGGCCCAAGGAGGCCCAAGCTAGGCCCTTGAGCCACATCAAGTTTGGGAGATGCCTTATGGTCAGAAGAGTCTAGTGTAGAAGTTTTGGAGGTAAACTTGTAGTTTAAGAGTGTCTAATGCACTCAAGAAACCATAGATGTCTTTCTGAAATTTACTCCAGTGAGCAATTTCACTTACCACATAGTTTTAGAGCACTTATGAGTGAGACCTAGGTTGACCACTATGGTTGCAAGATAGTATAAAGCCATTACAGTTAAAGGCCCAAGTGAGGGTCAATAGGTTTTGGATAGTTTAGTAAAGGCACATCGAGTTAGGAAGCCAAAATTTGGAGACTTTGTCTAGTTTAGCGATCAAGTGACTTAAGTTGGGGATCGAGATCATCCAAGCCTAGTATTGCATTATGGTGTGTGTGATATTATTTGATATTAAAATATGATATGTGAGTATATGTGGCTATGTGGACTATGGTATTTATAAGGTGATTATAAATTGAGTGCATATAGGCCTAAGTGCCATTTGTGTTTAATTTCGGGTTGTAAATAGGTTGAGTTGGTGAGAATATATTATAATGAGGTTATTATTATTTATATAGGATCTGGAGACGAGGGTAAACTTGCCATAAAGTTCGAGTAAAGCTTCCAGTTGCTCCTACCAGCCAGACCAGACCAGCCTTTCTCAAGGCAAGTGATTCAACCTGTTTTTCGTTTACACTGCAAATGTGTGTTAATTAGTTCATATGTTGATGCGAGTATCCTGAGTAATCTTGATATACTTGAACCGAGCGATACTTAAATCTATCTTTGTATTATATAGAAATGCCATGAACCCTCAAGTACTTATTGATATTGCAACAGTCGTATCACGCTAGTATATCAAACTAATTGGAATATCATGATAAGATAAAGATTTGATATAATACTAGATTGATTCTCTTGATTAACATGCTATTGATTCCTAAAATATTGACATCTCACCCTGATGCTTGAACCCCAATAGAAACTTTACCTTGATACCTAAAAAGCCAGATATTCTTCAAAGTTGTTCTTAATTGATTGATAACCCTTTTTCTTACCCTGAAGATTGACAATCATGATAGACCTTGAGCTAAAAATCATTTCTTCATAACTTAACACCCCTAGTATTCATGAAGCTTATCTTCTTGATGTTCTAGTACTTGTACCTTGTCGAAAACCATTGCTTTAAGCCTAGTTTGGCATTACTCTTTCATATTATCCAAGAGCCTTGCTAAATCTCCTTGTCAAAGTTCTTGAATATGGAAACCTTTCAATTACCCTAATATAGTGAAGTCTAGCGGATCATGGCCCTCAAATTTGGTGACATATTCTCAATGTTTCAAAGTTGATCTATAATCCCTTGATAAAAATGCTTACTATTTAAGAGATTTTATTATAAATCGGCATCAGTTTTTGAAATGATTAAAATGTGGATTTTCAGTCCCAAAGGGGGATAAATGTTTTCTTTGAATGGTGGATCTGGACTGAGACGCGAGTCCCTTCCACACTTATGTTATAGGCTTAAAAGTTACCTAGGGATCCCATTAATGTTTTAGAACCCAGCGAGGTTCGGGATTACTTCACGGCTGATCACCGGCTGTAATCCGTAGCGTCATAAAATAATTTTGACTAAGTTATGATTTTGAAAATGTTTTGATTCAAGAAAATGATGCCATCACCCAAAATTTCATCTCTTGTTATTATTAGTTATATCTTCGCATTATCATTCTTTAATTTATATCTCGATTTATGTTTCATATCGTACTGTTTAGCACTTGTTGAGCATTTGGCTCACTCCTTCCTTTACCCTGATATTACAGCTAACAGCTATGGTTAGATTCAAGCAGACATCACGTAAGACCTGTGACAAAATGCCACGTCCATAAAGAACATTATCTCTAAGGATAGAACAATCATTATTCTTAATAATAAATGAAAATCCATCCAAATCCAATATAGGGATAGAAACAATATTCCTCACAATAGAGGGAACGTAATAAAAATTATTCAAAATAATAGTCTTTCCCGTAGGCATATGTAAACTAAATGATCCTACAGATATGGCCGCAACCCTTGCTCCATTTCCCATACGTAGAATCACCTCATCTTTTTCAGGAGTCCTACTTCCCTTTAGTTCTTGCAACGAATTGCAAATATGAGAATCACAGGCGGTATCTAATACCCAAGTAGAAATTTGACCTAGTGACATATTAACTTCGATCATGAAAATGCCTGAATCAGAAGCGGTAGTCTTACTACCCTTCTTCTTCTTCAATTCTGCAAGGTAAACCTTGCCGTTCCTCTTCCAGTGCCCCAATTTGTTACAGTGAAAACAAACAGCTAAATTAGGACCAGTCAACTTGTGAGCATCTAGTATGCACCGGAGTGATAGTGCAGAAGACATGACGAATATAGTAAATCTGTAAATGATAAACACATAACAACACTTAGAAAATATTCAATTTCATTTCAAAACACTATATGAATCGGGTCTTTATTCATAAGTGTCTCCCACTAGTTTATCTAATTTATTCAACCCCCTAAGTGAAAATTAAGCATTCATAATGCTAGTGGGAATAGGGATCCTACATTTCATCACACAACCTCGGTTGTGGCACGAAACGTCATGTGATGTTCAATAGGCAGACATCTCTTGTCAATTACATCTTATGTTATTCCCTAATATAAGTTTAGCCTCTTGAATAATTGAGTCACGGCAGTGGCATGACAAACTCTGTATTCTAAGTCAAATCTAACCCAGCATTTCGTACAATTGAATTAGTCTTCAACGGCCCACAGCTGTAGCACGTACCGACCTTTAGATTCTAATTCAATGTACACATCTCTATGTAATTGACAAGTATTTCTTATTTCGAAATCAAAGCCCTCGGCTGTAGCACGAAACGACAATGATTTAAAAATAAGAACCACTTTCTACCCTGTTGGAAGGCTATGACCGACACAAGCCCGTTGTGTCATTGGCCAATTACTACTTGATATTATTTAATTTTGGAGGGATTATATTATGTTACAATCATAATCATATTATAAAGAGATTCTTCCTTTTAAATTAAATATTTCAAATCAATAATCGATAATCAGATGATTCCCAGATCGGGTGGAGCATTGTCAAGAGGCGTCACTTAATAACCCTTTCTTACAGATAGAAATTTGTTGTTGACAGAATCATCCTTTCTCTCAATATTGAAAATTCATATTCAATTACGTGTTTCATAAACACAAGAATCTCATGATCGTATTCATAATATTTATTGTTAAGGCAAGAAACGATTCATATTCTAGATTTTCTAGAGCACGCCTTATATTGATTTAAGTTCACCTAAATCTATCATCGCATGGTAAACATAGGCATATATCTCATATATAAAATTAAATAAATAAGTAAGTGTAAAGTGCAATAAAGTAAATGTGTTTGGTTATGGCCCCATCCTATGTGATCTTTATCAAGCTCATGATAAAGATCAAGGTCAATCTAATATGGTGATGGAAATAAATACAACTACTTATTACATAAGTCTTCTTCTTTGTTTAGACTTCTTGTATGCCTCGTCTTCTTCTTTGTATCACCTCCATTGGATAGCCTTCTTGAGTCTTCAATTACATTACATGATTGAAAGTAAAACTAATCTAATGAACTTATAAGAATAACTCGAGTTACATTCGAGATTTATGATTACAAAGATTGACGACATGCAAGTCGTATTTAAAACCAAAATCAAAACCATTACACTAAGGTCGAAAGGCCATAACCATCCACCATGCTCATACAACACATAAAAGTATGGTAAAACACATAATCTGATCTTAACATATCATATTATCTATGATCTATTCATAAAAGGAAAATATGACAAAAATCAAAAAAATCAGAATCAAATCAGAAAAACAAGAATCACTGTTTACCAGTAGTAAATGACGTCAAACGCCTTACAGACGAGTCGTTGATAGCTCTGGCTATCAGTTTTGTTCAGACACTCGTTTACCTATGGAACAGGGTATTCATTTGCGTAAATCGGACACAGACCCAGATTTCAGCAAATCTGCAGCAGCCAATTCAGAATCCGTATCTAATATGATTCTCATAATTAGAACAAACATAAATTATGTATATATCAGTATATATATAGATTACATAATCATCTTATGATTATACAACTCACATGAATATCATATATTCAAAACCATACATATATAAGCATAATATATCAACATCAAATCATGGCGAATCACGTACATGCTCATATATCGAAAACAGTTAAACACATAAACGAATTAAAAACTTTTCGCAAGTAGCTCTGATGCCATTGAAGGGGTTTTAGCACATAAACACAGCGAAAACGTAAATTTAATCTTAAAAAAAAACGAAACCCTCCGCAGGATCCATGCGAAAAATAATATTTAATTCGTAGTTCAGTATGTTTACCTTAAGAAGCTTTACGTTAATGGAAAGATGGAGGTCTTTAATGGCGATCCAAAAACGATGAACAGATATCCTTAGCAGCTGCTCCTCAAGTGTGAAGCACTCCACCGGTATCCTCCAAGAAAACGATGTAATGAAGGAGGAGGAGATGGAGAGAATTAGGGTTTTGTAAATCTTTTTGGTTGAGGCAAAAATAGGGTTTATAATAGTATATTTATAGGAAAAAAATTCAGCTGAAAATTTTCCCATAAAATATTATTATTATTAACCCTTTATTATTCTCATTAATAATTAAAACACCTTTTTATTATTAATCCTTTTTCTAAACACTCTAGAAATAATTCTCTCTCTTGATTTAATTTCCAAAAATTAAATTCTTAATTAATAATATTAAGAACCTTTTCTTAATTAATTTATAATTAATTAAATCTCATTTAATCAATTATTAAATTTTCCAATTAATTATTTATTTCATAAATAAATAATTATCAGCCATTATTAATTAATTCCTCCACCATTAAATCATTCTCTTTTATGGTGTGACCCTGTAGGTTCAATATTAAGCCGGTAGTAGAAATAAATAATAATAAAACTATTTTATCATTATTTATATAAATTCTCTAATTCATTAAATATGATTAATTAAATAATCATATTTATTCTACATCATGAGGGATACTTCTCAGCATATCGCGACTATCCGGATAATACGAATTCACTGCTTAGAATACCAAGAACCTATTCAGTGATTAGTTACCGTACAATTAATTCCTTCTACCCTGTAATGTCATGATTAAATACAAGGCATGGAAATTGTGTCAAGCCTATCTTATTTAATCACTTGCTTTCTCATTCACTATGCTTAGTTCTATTTAATGTAAATTAGAAACTCCTTTCTAATTTCATTCACTCTGGCCAGAGATTCCTGAACTAACATAAGTGGATCAGCATTGAACATTCCCTTCCTACACTGGAAGGGGTAGATCCTTTATTGATCATACACTATCTTCGTGTACAAATTCCTATACCCGGTAGAGCCCTTATAATTGTCCCTTGAGACTAA
This sequence comes from Apium graveolens, assembly GCF_009905375.1. Taxonomy (NCBI): domain Eukaryota; kingdom Viridiplantae; phylum Streptophyta; class Magnoliopsida; order Apiales; family Apiaceae; genus Apium; species Apium graveolens. The sequence goes on from NC_133648.1 coordinate 222,647,385, forward strand.
GAACTAAACCAAAGCATAGTTCAGTATACACAAGATGACTATGATGACCTCAAGTCTAAGGATACTTGTACAACTATCACTATGTGAACAACTGCTGACACGTGAGTGAACTCCATCAGTTGTTCAACTGTGTGAGTCATGTTCAATGAACTTATTCTATAATAAGCACCTACATACTAGCTATAGTGTCACCACACAAATGTCTATAAGAACAAACATCCTTCATAATGATGCAAGCATAGTATATACCGATCTTTGCGGATTATTAGATGCGTATGTCCGAGCTCAGGTAGAATAAGAGATAGTTTTGTGTGAGGACTCGATAAAAAAAATAGTTATAATAGATGGTAGTGTTTGGCTGTTCCAAACCCTAAACTGTTAGATCTTGGATTCAGTTATGTCTACTTTCTTTTAAATATTGTAATAGTTATTTATTTTGTTTGTTAAGTTGGGGGTGTGACAGAACTTTTGGGCAATTGTTGATAAGTTGACGAAGTCTGCATGTTTCCTTCCAATTAATGAAAGATACCCTTGGATAATCTAGCGAAGTTGTATTTGAATGAAATTGTGACAAAGCATGGAGTCCCTGTTCTAATTATGACTGATTGAGACCCGAGGTTTAACCTGAGGTTTTGGATGAAGTTCCAGGAATACTTGGGGATTGAGTAAAATATGAGTACCACTTACCATCCCCAGACAAAGGGTAAAATGAGAGGACGATTCAGATAAGGAAAGTTATTATGCTAGTGTGGGAATGATACCTACGAAACTTTATTTGGACGTAAGCATAGAACCCCGCTTTACTGAAATAAGGTAAGAGAAAAGAAGTTGTTAAGTCTTAAGTTAGTGCCGTAAACTGAAGACGCAGTGGTGTTAATTCAGACAAAGAACGCGGACTTGTATCGAAAGACTCTGAAGGATATAAATAAGATCGATGGTATTATTAAAGGTGTTACCTTGAACAGGGTTGACTAGGTTCGAACCAAAGGGCATCTGAGTCCTAGATATAGTGGACCGTTTAAGATACTGAGAAAATCAGGTAAAGTCGTCTATGAGCTAGCGTTGTTGCCATAGTTGCAGCATACTCCTAGTGTGTTTTGCGTCTTTGTGTCGAAGGAGTATATCCTCGATTTATATCAAGATAGTGTGTGCGAACTAATCTAGAACCTAGATCGAAACCTCAGGAATGAGTTTATATCTATGGTAATTATACTTTGTGTAAATTCGTGAGTAAAAGAGTCAACTTGAGAGTTAGAGTTAGATATGCTTGACAAATATCCTCACTTATTTAGTTTAATCAGATGCTGAAGACATAATCTTTTTAAGGGGGGATGAATATAACGACTCGCGTATTTTTATTATTTAAATACGAAATTATGGAATTATTAAACAAATAAAATATATGTATAACTTCTATCAGCTATGTGTTATTTTATTATTATCTATGTGTGATTTATGGTGTACCGAGTTGTTCGTGTAATTAATTATTGAGCAGTACTGAATTTTTTCCACTATTAAAAGTGGATCTAATGAAAATTTATTTGCATAAATACTTGGATTGTCCCAAAACTTGTTTTTATGGTTTTATAGTTACATAATTATTTTTGCGATTTTATAAAATTTAGAAATCAATATTTAATCAATTATTTAGTCCTGCATGATTTTCTGATTGCATTTATTTGTAAAATCCGTATTTAATTCCAGTATTCTTTAAAAATTATGAAAATCATATTTATTTAAGTTTGGAATATTCCGAGAATTTAAAATTATTATGGGAATTTCTGGGATTAATTTCACCCGCGAGTTGATTCGTTTAATTGATTTCACTTATAAATTGCGTTTCAGAAATTATTTTAAAATTGAAAAATTTATGTTTTTATAAACTTCGTGATATTTGTAACATTTTAAGACTATTTTCGTGATTTTCTGAATTTGTTTTCAGTGCAGCTCGGTTCGTTAAAATACAAAGTGAGGGTTAAAACCGGACATAAAAGGGGAAACGTGTCCAGAATTAGATACGTGTCACTTTCTCATAAGTTAATTCAACACGTGCTAGGTGTTCACTGGTTGAATAGTAATAATAGAAATAAAATACACCAACACAGATAAGAAATTAGTGTGTGTAGCTCCTTGTTCTCGATCCATCTCTGCTCTACATAACTCTGATTCCTCCTCTCTTATTCCTCCTTCTCTGTGGCCGCCGTTCATTTCTTTTCTTTCTGGTAAGCTTGAGCCGCTGCTTTATTTCTGGCGATTCGCCGCCTATTACCTTTGTTTCTTCTTGTTCCACCGGTTCCCTTCGTTGTTTTTCAACGGGGTGGTGGCGCATGGTATATTATCTGGGTGGGTACTCGCTGTGTGTATATATATTCACTCTGTATATATATATATTTAGTATATTATCTGGTTCCTGTGTTTTCCGGTCATGGATTTGTCCTGTCTCTGGTGCGTATTATATGCGTGTGTGGTGAAAATAATTTTAATTATTTTGCTTCATTTGCTGCAAGGATTAATTGATTGGGTTTTATGAAATAAGATAGTTAATCGTGCGGGAATGAATTATAAAGTAATCGACAGAATTTTTGTATTAGAACCCGAATAGGAGGGTGTCCCGAAAATTTTACCGCCGTCCGTGATGAATTTCGACGAGCGGACGGTGGACAATGATGATTTAATTCTGAGTCCTAAATTTTTAAATAAATAATTTAGTTCGTATAATTATTATTCGAGATAAAAAAGAGGTAGTTATTTTAGAAATCGTATCGGTGTTTGGGCTATGACATTGGAATGTGGATTGTGAATTGTAATTATTGGATTGATTGTTGGATTGGTTGTTGATTGAGACGTCGATTTCTATTCGACGGTACTCCGATAAACAAAGGAGACGGTGCCCAAATTTCAGGAGCGTATCCTGTAAATTATCGAGGGATATCCGTCGAGTGTATATAGTTATATACATATAAATAAATGTTGTGCGGGACTACCTGCATATTGTGATAAATGGTTAATAACCCTATTTTATGAAATGTATCTGCGTGTTGTAAGAATATATTTTATAAATTATAACTGACAACCCTGTTTTTTTCTAAAGCGACAAGTATCTGCGATTTCCGAAAATGAATATCGAGCCGAGTTTTGGGTACGTGAACCCTGATTGTTATGTGTATCGTAATAATATGTACAATTATGAGTCGGATTTTGCTATCATTTGGGGTAGAGTTGATAGCGAGGATATGTCAAGCATACCTAGAGGTTTAATATAGAGTATTTCGACTCCTGTAGGTTTTAGTCGGAAGATCTGAAAGTTGACGTCGAACTAAAGTTAACCTAGTGATCAGTCGAAGAGCTCAACGAAGTTCCAAGAAAAGGACCTGAGTGTTGAAGTCGAATCGGGGATAGTTTAATAGTAAGGCGATAAAGTCAAGCGTCCAAGTCAGTCCAAGGTTAAGCAGTATCAGTTGTAAAGCTCTGCAAGGCAAGTACCCCTGACCATAATTTTATGGTTCATTATATATGAATAGCTGTTGTTTTATTCTCGTAATGGAACAGAATGTTTTAAGTTACATATCCCCTATATTTGGGAGTGTTATTTAAAATATGTTTAGGGAAAAGTAACTTCTGAAAGAACCTATCTCTAAACGTGATTAAAATGAAATTAAGTTTTGAATAGTGTGTTGTGACAAAATTGTTTTAAAAAGAGATAGGTGATAGTGATTTTCGAAACTGGATAAAGAGAATGTTTTGATCCACCTATGTCGTGGAAGGTTTTGATCCACCTATGTCGTGGAATTTTTAAAAGAGGTAAAAATGGAATTCAGTTGATCTATTGGAATTGAGTAGGCGTAAGTGGCTATTTCGATTGGCGCTCAGTTTAACCGATTAGTCCAGTAGTGGGGGAAAGAGCTAGCTAGTCTTTTCCCAAGTTTCGGAACACATTCTTTATTCTGGATGGCCGTTAGTCGCTGTCCGGTGAGGATAGACTGATCGGCTATCTTCACCCGTTGAACGTCCAATAGATTTGATTGATTCAGTTTTGAAATTGTTTAACAAATCAACTTATTTGAGACAGATGATTTGAAAATGAAGTAGCATGCTAAGATTTAACACGGGTATTTATACACAGCACATGACTGCTATGGTTGTTTTTCAGAGCATGCTAGTTTTGAATATCGAGTTTATGAATGTTTACCATGTTTTGCAAATGAGCTCAAATCTCTGTTCCTATCACTCTGTTATCGTAAATTGCTTTACCCATTATTCATATAGTGGTACTGTTGAGCAATTGATTGCTCACCCTTGTAGAATATTTTATATATTTATTGTAGATGCCTAGGAGATTCTTCCGTGATAGTTGAGCAGAGTTCTAGTTCCTCCTGTACCAGTCTCCTCTGAGGTAGTTGTATCCAGACTAGATGTGGTCTATTGCGTTGTTGTATTAAGTTAGTGGCCATGATTGTATAAGGTAAATTGGGTTGTGATAGTTATGTAGCCTAAATCATACTTAAACCTGGAAAAGGTCTTGGTAAAGGGGGTCATGGTTATGTATAATTAATGATTTGGATTATGTTATCTTTATTATTATTATTGTTGGTGACGCCAACTCCTGACCCCGGGGTTGAGGCCGTCACATATAGAGAAACTATTCATTCAAATTCTGAGACAATTAGAGTTCAAAAAATTCGTTGATTTAAAATAAGCATGAGAATGATCTAAGAATGTTGAGCAAATCTCCAGACTTTCCTAAAGAAAGAACATTATCAGCAAAAGAGTCGATATGTTATGGATTGGTGGTTATTCTAAATCGTATGGAAGAAATTTGAAGTTATGATTGTAAATACTGTATGAACGCAATTATGATCGAATTGTTAATGTATTACACGTGCAGGTACAATGCTAAAAACACAAGACTTAATAAGTAAGAATCTATTATAGTGCTTAATTTATGAAGAAATTTCAGCAGACTTTCTAAAGTTATTATATGACTCGAATATGATCTACTGATCGAACAAGCTCTGAAGGTGTATATAAGTGAAATATGGATGGTGACCAATGATATCATTTTTTCGACAATACTACAGTATATATTCTTCTTGACTCTTGAATAAGTATTAACTTCTTTCATTATAAGTTCTATAAGGTGATAAGGAACAGAAAATTGTTGTATTGCTTTTCAAATAATTTTTCCCCTCAAGTTTTGTTTTCCGATTGAGACAAGCAGTGTTATGATGTGACGCTTTGTCAGAATGATGAAGATTCTGGTGGGACGCCACCTAATAATGTGTTGTATACCATATGGTGTGAAAGACTGTCCATATTAAGTACCACTATGGTTGTCTCCATATTCAAATCATTACTCTTTTCTCTTTCTCAACTCTAAATTTATTGAATTATAAATCTTTCTAATTGCTTAGTTGTACTGTTGTTCTTTACGAAAGTTTTCCAAACAAAAATCCATCTACGAAGAATCAAGCAGGCAAAGTTCCAGTCATTGGATTCATATATTTTAGGTGTGGGAAACCAGGGCATATGATAAGGATTGTAATTCATCAGCCTAGTTAGTGATACGCTAAGAATCATGGGACTTAGTTTGATAGTGAATGAACCTCCAAGAGTGGGAGTTTATGATACGTCTCTGAAAAAATTTATTCAGAGTATGAATACGATGGAAGTAATGGTTACTGTGAATTCCTCATATGCTAAAGCTTTAATAGATTCGGGAGCAACTCGATCACTTATTTCTCCGGCTTTTACTGATAAGTTGAATTGCCCAATTGTATTATTAAATAGGATTATGACTATAAAATTAGTAAATTAAGAACGTGTATATGTTAAGCAAGTGTGTATCAATTGTAAGATGGAGATTTTTGGAAATAAGTTTGTGCTGATTTGATACCATTAAGAGAGGAGAATTTGACATTATTCTAGGAGTGGACCGGCTATTTAAACGTGATGCTCAGATAGATCGTCGTGATAAGAAGACAATTCTGAAGATGCTAGATGAGAAAGTGGTGATGTTTAGAGGTCAAAGGTAAGTAAAGAAATTTTTAAAGATAATTCAAGATAAAAGGTAATTGTGGCCAAGATGGGAATATAATATTGCTTATATGATAAGTAGAAGCCATAATTTAGTAAAAACTTGAAGATATTCAAGTAATCAATGAATTGCTAGACGTGTTCCCAGACAAGTTATCAAGACTTCTTCTAGATAGAGAAATTAAATTCGCAATCGACTTAGCACTTGAAATGGAACCAATTTCCAATGTCCAAGGTCCCATACAAAATGGCTCCAGTTGAAATGAAGGAGTTAGCAAAGCAATTGCAAGAGTTTTTAGAAGAAGGATCGATTAGACCTAGTATATCCCATGAGGTGCACCAATATTATTTGTCAATAAGAAATATGGAAGCATGAGATTATGTGTTGACTAGCAGAAGATCAACAAGTTTACTATCAAAAACAAGAATCTGTTATCTCAAATTAATGATTTGTTTGATCAGTTGAATGAAGCAAAGTATTTTCTATGATTAATTTAAGATTTGGGTGTCATCAATTGAAGATTGAACCTGAGGACATACCGAGGATAGCTTTCAGAACTAAGTACGATCATTATGAAATTCTAGTAATGTCTTTTGAATTGACCAATATGCCAGCAACATTTAAACTTGGTGGACAGAATCTTTAAGGAGTATCTAGATAAGTTGTATTGGTGCTTATAGATGATCTTTTGGTTTACTCAAAGTCAACGGAGGTCCATGCAAAGTATTTAAAGATATTTTGGGAATTCTGAGAAAGAAGAAGTTGTATACTAGATTTTCAAAGTGTGAATTTTGGTTGCATGCAATTTAATTCTTAAGATAAATAGTCAGTGATGAAGGAACCAAACTGGATCCAGCAAGGATTAAAATTACTGATAGGGAATAAAATAAACCCGGATTGCGTAATTAATATCTCATTAATTATATTGGGCTGGCAGTTAAGCCCATTAGAAGAGGCCCATGATCCTTGATAAGGGCCCAAAAATAGCCTGGGAATATAGTTGGTGCTAAAATTAATTGAGACCAGATACGATCCAAGAACGAAGCCCAATTAAAAAGGGCCCAAAACCCTGATTATTAATTAATTTTGTAATTAATTAATAAGGAATAAATCAGCTATCAAGATAAATCCCAATGAGGATATAAATCCTTATAGATTAACCTCCAAGGGACCTAATAGGATAAAGAATCAGTTCCCTACTTCTTAGGACTCCAAAGTCCACTCCAACTCTGAGACTTTCCCACCAAGTCTCCTAGAACTAGTCCAATTCAAGGACTCTCAACATCTATTTAAGAGGCCTCACCCCTCAAATTAGAACTACATTTTTTGGCTTGATTCTCTAATTCACAGAGATACGTAGGCATTATGTACAGGCAGAATTAAGCTACAAAACACGAGAGCGGCCATTAAAGGCCTTGAGCTCCCGAACCTTAGTAATAAATACAATAATTAATATACCCTAGTTTTCAATCCATAACATTTGGCGCCATCTGTGGGAAGCACAACAACAACCATGGTGAGAACACTGAGAATAAGTAGCGCCCTTGAAGGAGGAACACCTGCGGGGACAACCCAAGCGGTTTCGTCAACCGTGGAGGTACCTCCGCATTCAACCTATGCCACCACCAAGGGAGAAGCCCAGGTAGGGGCAACTGAACCTCAACCACAAGGGACGATTCTCTCGGCTACTCAAGGGACAAATTCCCAACTTCAGCAGCTACATACACCTGTGAATTCTCGACCCGTTGGGTATGAGTATTCAACTATTGTAACTACTAACCCCCCTTATGGGATGCCCCTTTACCCCGAGGTTGGAGGAAGTGGACATGCTAGACGGGGTGAAGCACGAGGGCAAACACCTCCTACATACAAGGTTTGGCTCCTATCCCGGAGGATTAGGAATTTTCTGGTCCTTATACTGAGAGAGACTCTGAATCTTCGAATGATAAAGTGGCTCCAAGAATGAGACATGCTTGTAAAGAACCGATGGCTGATGGTAACCAACGTCCTAGGAGCACCCGAGGGGTTAATCCCCAAGAAGTGCAGGAGAGAATCAAGGCCCACGAGGCCGAGATTGAAAGGCTAAAGCGCGACTTGAAGGCGCACCAGGCTCCCAAATTCCCATTACCACCTAGGGGGGAAATCCTCATTCAATCATAGACCTGGATGGTCCGTCACAAAGAAGGGCTGTAGTCCCAAGAGTTGATCCAAGCAATCTTCTTCCCCTTGGAGATCCTGATGATCCTACTCCACCATTCACTGAAGAGATAATAAATTCCCATATCTCAAGGAAGTTCAAGATGCCCACTATCAAAGCTTATGATGGCACAGGAGATCCCGCTAATTATGTCAGGACATTCTCCAATGCACTGTTGTTGCAGCCCGTGAATGACGCTATTAAGTGTCAAGCCTTTCCTCAAACCCTGTCGGGTATGGCTCAAAGATGGTATAGTCGTTTTCCCCCGAACTCTATTGGGTCCTTCAGAGATTTAAGTCAGGCTTTTATTAAGAAGTTCATCAGCGGGAGATTGTATGAGAAAAGTTCAGCATCCCTCATGAGCATTGTGCAGGGAGCGAAAGAATCCTTGAGAGACTACCTGAATCATTTCACGAAGGAAGCTTTAAAAGTCCCGGACCTTGATGACAAGGTAGCCATGATAGCACTGCAACAGGGAACTAGGGATGAGTTCTTCAAGATGTCCTTGGCTAAGCGCCTCCTGAAAGCATGTTGCAGCTCCAAGATAGGGCCGGGAAGTACATGAGCAACGAGCCCGCTGGAGGCAAAAAGTGGAAAACTGATCTGGAATATATCGCTAAGGACAAGTATCCTAGAACTGAGCAAAACCCTGAGTCAACCCCTAAGAAGGGAGGACCTGGGCAAAAGTTTGTTGAATATGCTAAGCTGAATGCTCCTAGAAGCCAGATCTTGATGGAAATCCAGAAAGATCAAGATATTCATTGGCCTAAACCCTTGAAGGCAGATCCTGCCAAGCTAGACAAGAGCAAATATTTTAGATTTCACAAAGATTGGTCATGACAATGATGAGTGTAGGCAACTGAATGATGAAATAGAATTCCTCATTCGGAAAGGAAGATTGAACAAGTACACCGGGGAAGGAAGAGATAGGAATAACAATGGGAGAAAGAACTTTGAAGATCATAGGAGGGACCGGTTATAAATGCAATCTTTGGAGGACCGCGACCCCGAGGGCCTGTGATAAACATAATTTTTGGAGGACCAACTGCTGCTGGATTATCCAAGAACTCCAGGAAAGCATATACCAGAGAAGTCATGCATGTTGTTGGGGAAGCCCCGAAGATGGCCACGACAGGAGTGACAATGACATTTGATGACTCTGACTTGGAAGGTGTGAAATTTCCTCATGATGACCCCCTGGTCATAACACGAATAATAGGGAACAGCCCGGTGAAGAGGGTCGTTGTAGATAACGGTGCTTCAATGGATATCTTCCTCCATGACACATTTTTAAGGATGGGTTATAATGATTCCCAATTGACCCCAACTGACATGCCAATATATGGATTTGTGGGAGTAGAGTGCCCCGTAGAAGGGATAATCAAGCTACCAACAACCATAAGTCAGGAACCAAGGCAAACAATACATATGTTAGGACTTTGTGGTGGTGAAGGCTAGTTCAACCTACAACGCTATCCTGGGAAGAATGGGGATACATGCCTTCAAGGCAGTTCCTTCTTCCTACCATTCAGTTATAAAGTTTCCCACCCAAAACGGGATTGGAGAAGAAAGAGGAGATGAAAAAATGGCTAGAAGTTGTTATGTGGCCTCACTGAGGGTAGATGGAGTTGGGGGGCAGGTTTTGCCTATTGAAGATCTGGATATCCGAGAGAATGATGAGAAAAGAGGGAAGCCAGTAGAAGACTTGGTTTCGGTTCCTTTAGCCCTCGAGGATCTTGAGAAGGTGACTTTCGTTGGAGCCACACTAGAGGAGCCCCTTAGAGGGAAGTTGGTGAAATTTTTGCAAGAAAATAGTAATGTGTTTGCATGGTCAGCAGCTGATATGCCAGGCATAGACCCGGAACTAATTACTCACAAGCTGAATGTGGATCCGAATGGGAAGATAGTGAAGCAAAAGAAAAGAAGTTTTTCTCCAGAGAGGCAAGAAGCTATAAAACAGGAAGTAGAAAAGCTCTTAGAGGCTGGTTTTATTGAGGAGATACAATTTCCAGAATGGTTAGAAAACCCGGTAATGGTGAAGAAGGCTAATGGAAAATGGAGGATGTGTGTGGACTTCACTGATCTAAATGACGCATGCCCTAAGGACTGTTTCCCGTTACCAAGGATAGATACTTTGATAGATGTCACTGCTGGACATGAGATGCTGAGCTTTATGGATGGATTTAGTGGATATAATTAAATCAAGATGCACAAGGACGACATTCCAAAGGTATCATTCATCACTGCCTTTGGTGTTTATTCTTATCTTGTTATGGCATTTGGTCTTAAGAATGCAGGAGCCACCTATCAGAGGTTGGTAAATAAAATTTTTAAGGATCTTATTGGAAAGACCATGGAAGTTTATGTTGATGACATGTTAGTCAAGAGTCTAGTGAAGACTGACCATATAACCCATTTGAGGGAAGTTTTTGAGGTCCTAAGATACCACAAGATGATGTTAAATCCTGCGAAGTGTGCTTTCGGAGTAGGATCTAGAAATTTTTTGGGATTGATGGTCTCCAAGAGGGGAATCGAGGCCAATCCCGACAAAATAAAGGCAATCCTAGACATGGAACCACCAAATACTATTAAAGATGTTCAAAAGCTCACTGGAAGAGTTACAGCGTTGGGACGATTTATCACCAAATCTGGGGACAAGTGCTTGTCGTTCTTAAGTCCTTAAAGAAGGTAAAGGATTTTGTATTGAGTGAGGAAATCCAGAAGGCATTCGAGGAATTAAAGAGGTATATGGCCCATATCCTGTTGTTGGCCCAGCCAGCTCTGAACGAAGTTTTATACTTGTACTTGGTTGTTTTAGAGAATGCCTTGAGCGCTGTATTGGATAAGAAGGAACTGAAAATCCAGAAACCCGTATACTATGTCAGCAAAATTCTGCATAAGGCTGAGTTGAATTATTCAACTATTGAGAAGTTTGCTTTAGCCTTGGTAATGGCCTCAAGAAAGTTACGTCCTTACTTTCAGGCGCATCAAATTGAGGTGCTAACAAATCAGCCCCTGAGAAATATCATTCATAGTCCCAAGGATAGTGGGAGGTTGATCAAGTGGGCAATAGAGCTGGGAGAATTCGACATCAAGTATAAGCCATAAACGGAAATAAAAGCCCAGGCATTGGCTGACTTCGTGGTGGAATGTACCATACCCAACCAAGAAGTCGGGGGCAGGAAAATACCATACCTCAAGATAAGGAAGCTGATAAGGGGGGCAAAGAAAAGGATGATAAGGAGCAGGAATATTGGGTTCTCTATTTTGATGGGGCATCAAAAATAAATTCAAGTGGAGCAGGTTTGGTTTTACAAAGCCCCGATGGGTTCTTAATTGAATATGCTATGAAGTTAGACTTCCCGACCACAAATAATGAGGCGGAATATGAGGCTTTAATAGCTGGCCTCGGACTAGCAGAGACACTAAGAGTCAAGAACTTGAAGGTCTGTGAAAACTCGAAGTTCGTCATATCCCAGGTAAAGGGAGAATTTGAGGCAAGGGATGATACGATGGCTAAGTACGTCCGCCTGGTAAGAGCCGTGATGACCTAATTCGATGAATTCCATGTTGAGCACATTCCAAGGGAGGGAAACGCTAAGGCAGATGCATTATCAAAGTTCGCTAGATCTGAGATAGAGGAAAGTTCAGGAAGTGTATACTTATGCGTTCTGAAGAGATGGAGCATTGGTGTTAAGCTTGTAGCTCCTATAGGTCTGGGGACGTCATGGATAGATCCCATTAAGGTGCATATTCAAATCGGTTGGTTTCCAAATGATGCTACAGAAGCCCGAAGATTGGCTGTTCGAGCACTAAGATTCTCCTTGATAGATGGGATTTTGTATAAAAGATCTTATATAGTTCCTTACTTAAGATGTCTCAGGCCCGATGAGGCACGCTTGGCTCTTGAAGAAGTGCATGAAGGTATCTGTGGACAACACTTGGGGGGCAGAGCACTCGCTCATAAGATAATCCGTTTAGGCTTCTATTGGCCAGAAATAATGGCTGATGCCAAAGAGTATGTGAAGAAGTGTGACCGCTGTCAGAAGCATGCACCTGTCGTTAGACAACCCCACGAGATGCTAACCTCCATCAACTCACCCGTCCCCTTTGCTATGTGGGGAATGGATATACTTGGGCCTTTCCCCATGGCCACGGCACAAAGGAAATTCCTAATTGTAGCCATTGATTATTTTACTAAATGGATCGAAGCCAAGCCTTTGGCCAAAATTACAACTAAGCAGGTTGCACAATTCCTGTGGGAAAATATCATGTGCCGTTATGGAATTCCCTGCATCCTAGTCACTAATAATGGAACACAGTTCAACAATGAGGAATTTAAGAAGTATTGTGAGGAGAATGAAATTGAATTACGGTTCACCTCTGTGGCACACCCGCAAGCCAATGGGCAAGTGGAAGTGGTGAATCGAATAATCCTGGATGGACTAAAGAAAATGATCGAGAAGTCGAGAAATAATTGGGTGGATGAAATACTCCCTATACTATGGGCCTATAGGACTACCTGTAGAGTCACGACTGGAGCAACTCCCTTCATGTTAGCATATGGGGTAGAAGCGGTTGTTCCTGTGATCATATTCCTCTCCTAGGATTCAAGCTTTCAATGCTGAGGAAAATGAGGAAGGGAAAAGGTTAGCCCTGGATCTAATAGATGAAGTACGAGATGAGGCACATGCAAAGATAGTGGAATATCAGAAAAGGCTTCATTCTACTACAACCTAAGGGTTAAGGAAAGGTTTTTTAAGTGAGGTGACTTAGTTCGGAGGAAGGTGGAAGCTTCTGGTGTTGGACAGAGGGGGAAGCTTGCTCGGAATTGGGAAGGGCCATATAAGGTCAAAAGTGTTCAAGGAAGAGGAACCTACAAGCTGGAGACTATGGATGGTTTTGAAGTCCCAAGAACTTGGCATGCACAAAACCTGAAGGTTTATTATGTGTAAAACAGTTAAAGCACGATTCTCATTTATCAGAATGATAAGTAGGTTTAAAAGCTCCTTGAAGCTTTGCTTGCTTAGGATTTTTATATGTTTGATAGAAGATTTGTTTAGGTTTTATCAGGGTTGAACCCATCTCATGTAAGGTATCGAAAATACCAAGTTATAATAAAAGGTAATCAATTTGATCTAGCCTGCTGAATTGTTATATTATGAGGGCAAAACCAAATTATAAACTTAAGTTCCGAAAGGTTACGATAATACTTAGACAAAACAAGTCCAAACATCAAAGTCGATTACAAAGTTTAAAAATGTCTAAAAAAAAGAGATAAGTACATAATGCAAGAAAGTTACGCCTTAGAAGGCTCGGATTCTTCAGAGCCGCTATCTGAAGTCTCCTTGGACGTCTCCTGAGTAGGCCCCTCGGAAGTTTCTTCAGAAGTCTCCGCAGAGGTCTCCTCGGAAATACCCTCAGGCGCCTTAGATGCCTTAGGGGACGCTGGTTTTAGAGGCTCTTCCACCCTCTCCTTCTTTGTAATGGGCTCGGCCTCTTCCTCAGAAGAAGATTCTTCCTCTTCAAAGCTGGAATCAGGCTCCTTCCTTTTTTCACCTTGGCCCTGGCTCCCTGATGGCACTCTGGCCGGGGACGCTGAAGTGCCCTCCTTAATAAGATCGGCGAGCTTATCCATAACGCCTCCAAGTGCTGGGACTTGCATTGGGAAAGGAAAGGAAGATTGTTCAAGAACCTCAGGAAACTCGTCCTGGATAGCCTCTATAGCAGTGTCCCAGCCTTCCTTATAGCTGACTGGATGAAGGAGGGCATCATGCTCTACCATTAATCTTTGAATTCTTGAGTATCCATCCAGCCGTCGATGGCCTTGTCCTTCTGAGCCTTAAGGATAACAATCTCATCCCGGGCCATTTCAAGGTCAGAAGTTGAGGGGGCAAGTTGGGCTTGGAGAGCTTCTATTCGCTGGTTAGCCTCTTCTAGCTTCTTGTTTGTGTCTTCTAGGCCAACTTTCCAAGCCTTGGCTTGATGAAGCGCCCCTTGAAAATGGACGTTCACCTACAAGAGATAAAAAAAGGGTGAGAAACAAAAAAAAACATGACAAGAAAGCTGTGGACAACAAAAGAAAAAGATGTACCATCGCCAGGGCCTGAGCACCGAAAAGCTCGTTAGCCTCCAAATCCTGTTGAAGGACAAGGTCATGATAGTCTACAGGGGAAATAGAATGCATAGACCATTCCTTGGCAAGTGCTGTGTTGCCAACAATCGAGTTCTTTCCCCGGAATCCCCAGGCAGGTTGGAAGAAAGCCCCTGGTTTCTGTTTTGTACGCAAGGGTTGGATGGGGCTTTCCTCATCTCCTTCCTTTGCCTGAATAAGGAACTCTGGGAAGCGATCCCCAAGGCGCGGGTCCTTGAAGACCTTCCCAGTGTGTTTCATCCTGGTCATTTCCAGGTCTTTAGGCTTGGTATCCTCTTCGATTTTCTCAGCAACTGCAATGAATAAGTAATGTGGATTGAGAAAGTAGTAAAGTAAAAAGTGGGAAAAACGAGGACAACTAGAAAAGGAAGAAAACATACCTTTATTAGGAACGGGAGAAAGGCCACGTTCCACAAGAACGGTCTCCCTAATAAGATCCCAAGAGTGGGAAGTCCCATTATCCTGGGTAAGGAGGCTGAAGGCCCTAGTCTCCTCAGTCAAAACTATGTCATTTGGGCTCCCATCCACAGCCTGCCCAAAAGATGAACGAAAGGAGGTGCCCCAGTCGCCACCCCCACAAAGGACGTAGATAAACTTCTTCTTCCACCCCAAGTTATTTTCAGGGATAGACTTCCCATTCACAATGTGGGGGACAGTGGGGCGCTGGTTCAAAGAAACCCACCCCAAATTCTTGCCAGGGGCTGTTCTTGAACTGAAATTTTTTTCTGAACACAGCGACCAAAGTAGGGAGGTTGTGCTTGGCACATTGCGACAGGTAGCAAAGAATCTTCCTCCAAGAGTTTGGAGGGACTTGGCAAGGGCTGATACCCACATCAGCTAACAAAAAAAGGATAAAAGGATGAAAGGGGAGTCTGATACATGCCCTTAAAGTATCCCTAAAGACGCATACAGCGTCTTTCTTCCATTGGTAGGCCCTATCGGTCAAACCCGCAAAAACCAGTTTGAAGGGCTCCTTGATCTTGAAATAAGTTTTCATCTTATCCAACTCCTTTGCATCCCGGAAGATACTTATGTGATCATGCGCATCCAGATACGCGTTAGACGGGTACTCATCCCCTCGAGTGTTGATCATGTCAATCAAGGAAGTGTACCTCGACCGAATGTGAAAGTCATTAGACTTTCTGGCCACATTCATCTTGGCCAACGGGTTATTTTCTTATCAGCCATTTGAAAAAGGGCGCAAATTTTGAACACAAATTTGATGTAAAAACTAAGCATGAAAAAATAAATTGCAAGAAATATACCTGGGAATTTGTAGAGCCTAGAGAGAAAACAAGCAAAGGCTTAGAAAACTCTGAAAAGACCTAGGGTTTTTTGTGAGAGAGAAGAGGAGAACTCAAGAAGCAAGAAATGAGAAGTGAAAAGTGAGTGACTCTACTCACTCCTTTATATAGGCAGAAAAAGGGAAGACGAAAAGGCTGAAAAGCCCATTAAGCTAAGGCCCAAAGAAAAAGCCCAAATTCTGGAATTTTCAAGAATATTTTGAAAATTATTAAGTTTTGGAACCTTCCAGAATATCCTCAATAATTCTTAAGGCCCATGTCGAGGCCCAAATCTAAATGTGACTTGAAAAAATTAAAGGACCAAGCTTTGGCCCAAATTCAAATAGGATTTGGAAAAATAAAAGGCCCGAGTTTTAGCCCAAATTCATTTAGGATTTGGAAAAATAAAGGCCCAATTTTAGGCCCAAATCCAAATAGGATTTGGAAAAATAAAAGGCCTGAGTTTTAGCCCAAATCCAATTAGGATTTGGAAAAATAGAGGCCCAATTTTAGGCCCAAATCCAAGTTGGATTAGAAGAAGTCCAATAAATTAAAAAGACCAGGATCCAGGTCGAGTTTGAGGTCGAGAATCCTGTTCGAATTCTTTCGAACAGGAGCCAGAATAACACCCATCAAAGAGACCAGGATCCAGGTCGAAATCCTGGTCGTGGATCAAGCTCGAAATCTTTCAAACAGGAGTCAAAAGGTGGCCAAAATTTCAACCAAAATCCAGGTCGTTAATTCGACTAGGATCCAGGTCGAAATCCTGGTCGTGAATCCTAGTCGATATCTCACGAACAGGAGTCAAAAGGTGGCCAAAATTTTGATCAGAATCCAGGTCGTAATTTTGACAAAAATCCAGGTCGTTAATTCGACTAGGATCCAGGTCGTGAATTCTAGTCGATATCTCACGAACAGGAGTCAAAAGGTGGCCAAAATTTTGATCAGAATCCAGGTCATAATTTTGACAAAAATCCAGGTCGTTAATTCGACTAGGATCCAGGTCGAAATCCTGGTCGTGAATTCTAGTCGATATCTCACGAACAGGAGTCAAAAGGTGGCCAAAATTTCGACCAAGATCCAGGTCGTTAATTTGACTAGGATCCAGGTCGAAATCCTGGTCGTGGATCCTAGCCGAAATCGTTCTACCAGGCCTCAAGAGCTGCCCAAAATATCGACTAGGATCTAGGTTGAAATTTCGACTAGGATCCTGGTCGAAAAAGGGCTAAAAATTGGAAAAAATTCCTGAAAAACTGCAGAAGATTCAGAGAATTCCAAAAATTAAGGAAAATCCTAGAATTAAGGGAAAATTCCTGAAAAATACCAGAAAATTCCTAAAATTAGGGGAAAATGTAAGAAATTAATAGGGAAGTTTTAAAAAACCCTTAAGCTGTGTACAAGGCAAATCATTGTAAATGTGTCGGTCGCTCCATACTTTACGTCAAAACGATATCCTGTAAGGGAACGAATGAACTTAACTTCTGGGAAATCTTTTACGGTTTCCCAAAAGTTGGGGGGCAAATGATAGGGAATAAAATAAACCTGGATTGGGTAATTAATATCTCATTAATTATATTGGGCTGGCAGTTAAGCCCATTAGAAGAGGCCCAGGATCCTTGATAAGGGCCCAAAAATAGCCTGGGAATATAGTTAGTGCTAAAATTAATTGAGACCAGATATGATCCAAGAACGAAACCCAATTAAAAAGGGCCCAAAACCCTGATTATTAATTAATTTCGTAATTAATTAATAAGGGATAAATCAGCTGTCAAGATAAATCCCAATGAGGATATAAATCCTTATAGATTAACCTCCAAGGGACCTAATAGGATAAGGAATCAGTTCCCTACTTCCTAGGACTCCAAAGTCCACTCCAACTCTAAGACTTGCCCACCAAGTCTCCTACATCTAGTCCAATTCAAGGACTCCCAACATCTATTTAAGAGGCCTCACCCCTCAAATCAGAACTACATTTTTTGGCTTGATTCTCTAATTCACAGAGATACGTAGGCATCTCGTACAGGCGGAATTAAGATACGAAACACGAGAGCAGCCATTAAAGGCCTTGAGCTCCCGAACCTTAGTAATAAATAAACAATTAATATACCCTAGTTTTCAATCCATAACAATTACTATGAATGGGGAAAGACCAAAAGTACCATAAAAAATGAGAAGTTTTTAGTATTGGCAAGATATTATCGAAAATTTGTTCAAGATTTCTCGAAGATTATGAAACCTTTGGCGAAGCTTACTAGGAAAAGTGAGAAGTTTAGATGCAATTGAGAAGTGTGAAGGAAGTTTCGGGAATTGAAAAAGAGATTGATCACGACAACTGTTTTATCACTTCGAGATGATCAAGGAGAGTTTGTAATCTATAGTGATACTTCTCATAAGGGAATAGGTTGTATGTTGATACATCACAACAAAGTTATTATATATGCATCTAGACAACCGAAACCTCATGGGCAGAAGTATACTACTAATGACTTGGAACTAGCAGTAATATTATTCTCTTTGAAGATTTGGAAACATTATCTGTCTAGAAAAAAGTATGAGATTTATACGGACCATAATAGTTTGAAGTATGTATTCACGAGGAAAAGAAAATGTAGTGGCAACGCGATAAGCATAAAAGGAGAAAGTGAATGTGTCGAATGCACCAGAAAAGTTATCTATGGAATTTCAGAAGTTGAAATTGGAAGTCAAAATTTATAATCCAAAAGAAGCCAGGATATATAGTATGACCTTTTAGCCAGAGAGTTGTTAGAAAATATAAAGAGACGTCAAGAGGAGATAATGGATCAGGATGTTAACGGTTTAGTAGGAGGAAAAGTTATGCGCTCAGAAGAATGATCACGATATTCTCAGATTTTCTTCCAGAATATAGATGCCACAAGTAACAAAATTAAAGAATAAGATCCTATAGGAAACTTACAATTTTAAGTATTTAATCTATCCCAGAAGTGTTAAGATATACAGAAATTTGAAGAAGAATATTGATGGCCAGATGTGAAAAGGGAAATTTCAGAAGGGATTAATAGGTGTCAGACATATAAAAGAATTAAATCAGAATATCAGAGACCTAGTGGATTATTGCAACCGTTAGAGATACAGAATGAAAATGGGAGCATATCGCTCTAGATTTTATAGTCGGATTACCAAGGATGAAAGCGAACCATGATGCCATTGGGTTATAGTGGAGAGACTAATTAAGCCAGCTCATTTTCTACCTATTAATGAAAGATTTTCATGGGACAAGTTGGGTCACATGTAATTGAAGGAGATAGTAGTTCATCATGGAGTTCCCGTGTTTATTGTATTTGACCAAGATTTAAGATTTAATTCAAGGTTTTAGAAAAGATTTCAAGAATGTTTGAGGAGATAAGTTGAATATGAGTATAGCTTATCATCCACCGAATGACGACCAAAGAGAAAGAATGATCTAGACAACTGAAGATATGTTATGTGTTTGTGCTATTGGTTTTAGAAGAAATTGTAATGGAATTGGAAAACATGAGATATTTGGACTAGAGTTGGAACAACAGATGAAGGAAGTTGTCGAGATTAGTTAGAAAAGGTTAAGTGCAGCACTGGATCATTAAAGGAAATATGCAGATCAAGCTAGAAAGAACATGGAGTTTGAAGAAGGAGGTTTAGTATTGTTAAAGGTGTCACCCTGGAAAGGATTATCCAGATTTAGAAAGAAAGGAAAGCCGAGTCCTAGATACGTTAGACCTTTTGAAAATTTTGAAACGTGTCAGAAAATTAGCATACGAATTGGCATTACCCCCGCATATGGAACATATTAATAATGTCTTTCACGTGTCAATATTTAAGAAGTATAATCCAAATTCTAGGCATGTAATCGAGTATGAGCCAATAGAACTTCAGGAAGATTTGTCATGTGTTGAGAATCTAATAGAGATTCTAGAAAGAGGAGATAGAGTACTAAGGAATAAAGTTGTCAATTTAGTAAGAGTATGGTGGAAAACCCAAAGGTTGAAGAATCAACCTGGGAGATAGAAAGTGATATGCGAGAAAAGTACCCTCATTTGTTTACTTAGAAGATTCTGAGGATAGAATCCTTTGAAGGGGGAGAGGATGTAATATCCGGAATATATCATGTAATTATTTTTAATCAATAAATAAATATTCTATGATTATTATGTGAATTTTGGTGAATTATCTGTTGATTCGTATTTGTGTTTGGATGTTTAAATGTGATACAGTTTGAGTAATTTAATTTTTATATGTCCAAAATAAAGTATATATAATTTTAATATTTTTTATTAATTTAAATGTTGTTGTATGATTTTATAAAGGATTTATGGGTTTAATAAATTATTTTTTGGAGTAAATATAAACTATTTTGTATAATCGGGAATCGTCCGACTTCAATCGTTTTTACTACCTGGAAGTCTCGGGGAAACTCCTTTCTAACATAATTTGATAATTTCGAGAATTTTCTATGTTTTGACTTTTTCGATCCAGATTATGGTTGTACCCGTGCGGGTCCCAACGCAAATTTTTTGATGCAATAATCGTTTCGGTTAATCGATAAAACCCGTGTTTTTGATAAACGAGATATTTTGATTAAACTATTATATTATTTTCTCGTAATTCGTGTAACCACAGTGCTAAGACCGAGACTGTATGTACAAAAAGCCCGGTTTTGATAATTATCCTAAAACTGGTACCGAATTGGATCAGTTTCATTAATACTTAGTGATTAAGTATTCTATTTTCATATCAGATATGATCCAGGGGTTACTAATATTCCGTAAATATAAATAGCCTTTATCATTTTTTATTTTGCACATATAATCACAAATATACAGTAAAATTTATAATTATCTAGAGAAATTCGTGTTCTTCATAATCAAACAAGGATTTGAGGATGTTATCGAACTCCGTTTTCAGCGTGCGACTAGTGAAATTAAAGCCCATGACCTATTCTTTTAGACTATATCAACTGTTTTTACGGAGGGTAATCGAATCTTAATTTTGATTTTTTTGTTCTTGAGCTCGAATTTGTATCTTTGAATTATGGGAGTTTTTGTTTGTTTTTGATGATTTGAATAGATTTGGATCTTAATTTAGAATGGATTCATGCTATTTTTATGTTATTCGATTTTTAGAATTGTTAGATCGAGGTCAGAGTTTTGGCCGGAAGTTCGAATTGATTTTCTGGATTTTTGAATCAAATTCGGTGTTTGTTGTTACTTATAATAGATTTTAGGTATTCATAGCTTTAATTTGATGGACAAACCCCTTGAATTGGTTACGTTTTGATGAGGGTTCCGTTTTCACTGAAAAATCGCGCCGGTTTTGTGTTTCTTTTGGTCGGTGTTTGATCCCTGAGTTTGATTTGATTGTGTTATGGTTGTGATTAGATTACGGAAGGGATAGGAAGTGATTTGGTATAAAAAAAAGGGTAGAATCGCAGTGTTTGTGGGTTGTTGGGCGTTCGCCGGAAAACGGTGAAGTCACCGGTTTTTGGATGAACCCAGATTCCAGTCGAACTTCGACCGGTTTTCGGTCATCTTCCCCAACTTGCCACCCTTTGATCCAAAATCAGCCAGCCCCTTGCTAAACTTGTGTTTCTGCCGAATTATCTTTTTAAATAATTCAAAAAAAATTGTATTTCTAATTACTAAAAATTATTTTAAATTTCAAAAATCCATTTTAATTACTTATAAATTCAGAAATAAATCTGAATTATTTGATTAATTAATTTTAGTTAATAATTAATTATTTAATTGGTCAAATAATTTAAATATTAATTACTTAATTATTAATTAATTTTAATTGATTATTTAATTGGATTTAATTATTATTTTTTATTTAAAAATCTGAAAAATAGTTTCGAGCTTTAAAATATTATTTTAAATTATGTTCAAGGCTCGAAAATTATTATTAAATGGTTTCAAAGCCAGATTCGGGTATTCGAATTCTGTTAATTGTTTATAAAATGATTCGATGGCCTATTTAAATTGCGAAAAATATTCAAAAATTCATAATAAATACCAGAAAAATCATTTTAACCCCGAATCTTCTTTGAAATTTTTTTTATCGAATATTTTGCATGCTATATGCTATCAAATTGATGTGTTATATGCCTATATGTTCATTGATTGATGGTTTTAATCATAACTTTTAATCCGTAAATCGGATTTGGGTAAAACGAAGGGTAAGTAAAAGCTTGTGATTTCTATGCGACGATTATAATAATATGAAATTGAGTATTGATAGATACTTATGATGCCTGGAAGAGTAAGCGAGGTATAGAAAAAGGAAGCAGTTTATCAGAAAAGAGAACCGAGGCGTAGAAAAGAGAGCAAGTGATCAATGAGTAGAAGCGATGCATAGAAAAGTAGACAAGTGGTTGTTGAATAGAATTGTTAGATGAGTGCAAGTGAATTTGAAGTCATTTGTGATAAGGCAGGTACTTCTGAACCTTTCTCAAGATATATTTCAACTTTGAACCCTGATCACATTATTTGATCTTTGAGCTGTAAGCCTTATTCTTTGTAAACCATCGATTGTTGATTTCCCAGAGATTAAACAATAAAAATACGATATCTCCCCACAAATACATATACACCATATACCAAACACTGAAAAGAAATTATTTGAACATACAGAAACTTATATACCCTATAATACTTTGTGACATCAAAGATCCACACCGTGTATAACCATTGAACCATTATTCATCTAGTACCTGATTTTTAACTAGCTTGAAGCCGTTCTTTATATATATACCTTGATAAACCCTGTTGATGCTCATGAATTGATTTATACACTGACATAATTGTTTTATCAATGTTAATCATGATTACGTTTTATTGAGTTACAATTTTTATCATATTGAATTGTTTTAGAATTGGATAATTTTCTTTATGTAGACAAGATTCGTGGTCGAATTAGGCCAATGTGTGCTTTGTATCCAATTTATAGAGCAGAGCCATGTGCCTTGCTCGGGGTTAGTGTTAGAGCGAAAACACGCGCTAAAATACACGCAAGTATACGCGTTCACAAGTAGTATAAGATATAAATCAGATTCATTCCCACAAAGACTGGTTTAGGTTAAGTTCAATTTATTCACCTATGCAACAATGTATGGTTAACGCTCAATGCTAAGACAAATAACAAATTGGGTTTTGATTAAACTAAGAGATTAAACTAGCAATTATAACTAAGAGAACAAAAATGGTTGAATTAATATATATGACAAACATGGGATTCTAACTTCATTAAATACTTCATTCAATAGCCATATTATTCTTAACCTTAGCATGTAATGGTGATGATACTAATCAGATAACACGAAACTAGTAAATGCCAACTTTCGTTGTACGAATACCCTACTACCAAGCATCCACAAAAGAGATAGAAGTTGAATAGACACCAATTATGCTTAGTCCTTATATGTCTATAAGAATTTAAAACATAACGGTTTAATGCGCAAGTTATCTATCGTGATTACATAGGGCAAGTAAGATGGTTCAGATTACCTATGATTCATGCATAACAAATACATGAACCTATTCTTGCATGGCAAGTTCTAAATCTCTAAATTCACTGTCGCTTCAGAAGAGATTAACACGATATCTTATATGTTAGCTACGCACATAAGACGAATAAGCACAACCAATACTAGGATATCAATCAATCACCACACACCAAGATATCGAACAAATTAATTATTGAAATCCATAAGTAAATCCGCTAGAATCCCATGATAACGATTAGCCCATAATTGAACTCATCGTCACCATGGGTTCCAATGAAAGCATGGTATACACAAGGTCTTAATAAACTGAATAATAATTAAAGTACGAATAAACGAGATCTAATTTCAACAAGAACGAAAATGAGCATCCAAAGTTACAACTAATTCAAAGAATCACAAGTTGAAAACAAGATCTTCTTTTTCGGATTTGTTTTGTGCTTCTAGGTCTTCTCCTTGATATCCCACTCTTCCCGGATAATAAAAACCCTTTTTTAAGTATATATACGCCCATATTGGACCTGGACCCTTAAAATCGTCAAATTCCACTCAAAAAAGGCTTTTTCAGCGAAATCAGCGTAATCAGCCGCGTATCAGCACGCGGCCGCCTCCACCAGCAGGCGGGCGCCTCCTCTAGCAGGCGGGCGCCTGCAGCCTGTCTGGAAAAATTCTGATGAATCTTGTTTTGGCCATAACTTGAGTTCTACTTGTCAGAATTAGGCGATTCAACTGACCATGCGAAGCTAACGAGATTCTCTACAACTTGACAATGGCCTTTGCTTCCAAATCTGATCACTTTTCATCATATTTCCTTTAAAATCTCCTTTCTTCATTTAACTGATACCTGAAATGCAATAACACAAAAATACATCAAAATACCAACAACTTGAGTCCAAAACACCAATTTAAGCTTGTAATAAAGCATTCCAAGTGGATATAAAATCCACTTATCACACCCCCAAACTTGAATCGATGCTTATCCTCAAGCATAAATAGACACAAAACTACAAAACAAACCTAATGCATGAATATAACTACGTGAATATAACTAAAGGATAATGCAATCGATCCCCTCAGAATAACCATAACCAAATGAATAAACGAATTCTTCTAAGAATGCAATGACTCAAAACAGAGTTCGAATAAATCCCACAAACCAACTCACAAACCAGAAACGTGCGTGTGTGGAATGCTTAACAGATATCTCTCGATACTAGATCAATAACCATACCTTATCTATCATCGAAACAATCAAAAGTTTATAAACAGAATAGATAATAAATGCATTATGACTTACAACACCTCCTTTCTACTAGAGTTATACAAGGATTCACACTATTATTGAACACATAATAAAGATGCTTATTTGACCGTACAATGAATGAGGTCCCAAAATACTTATGCAATAATACCCATGTAGCGAGCGTTAGGTTAGTGGATCCCAGACTATAAAAGCCTTAGGTCACTAGGCACAAAGTCCCCTAGAACTTAATAACTCGAGTATTAAGGAGCTCACTCTTGATCAATTATGCATAAACACATACTTTTTTATTCTTTTTTTCTCTTTTTTCTTTTTTAATAATTTCTGAAAGAGTGTGTTTCGCTCCATCTCATTCAACCCTAGACTACTCATACAAATATGAGTCGGCTACTAGCCATTTGACTCTATCCTTACAACAACTAGCAATGAAATCCAAGTTTTTCTCCAGATTAAAAAAATCAGTGTTTTTACGTCATTACGAGAATATCAAAAATTCTAAATATAACCAAGTGATTAAATCTCAACAACAAACAAGTATGATCATGATCTAGATCAAAAGCAACCCTATAAGACTTTGTGAAAATATTTTTTTCTGGCATGCAAATCGATTCATTAGGACTTAAACATCCCTCTATTCATCATCGCCACACTTAAATCAACATTAACTTATCAAATATCATAGTTCATCTTAAGGGATCATGCTAAATATGCATGCAAATGCAACTATATGAAATCACTTAAAAATAAACAAATATGTCTTAAATGAACAATCATGCAAAAATATGAATGAACTACAACTAAACATGCAATATGAATCTATATGAATCTATATGGACACATACACTACTAATCCTTACATTCACCGCCAGACTTAAAATATTCAATATCCTCATTGAAGGTAATAATAAGGATTTGAGGCATACCTAGTCATCGGAAAGATCACCCTCCTCGGGTGGAGGATCAGGTGGCCAATCAACCTTGCCACCAGTGTCTCGACAAACAGTACCGAAAGCGTGTGTCAAATCTTCAGCAAAATATCGGTGGATGACATGCATGGCCTCCATACGCCTATTCAATCTTTTATATTGTGCATCACCAATACCAGTCCTATCAACTGCCTGTGGTGCACGAGAGGGACCATCTTTAAGCACGACAGAAACCAGCCGGTCACCCTCTATATTGTCAAAAGTATATCCCAACCCCTTGTCAGGGGGTGCACCTAAGAATACATACCTCAAGTGATCTGGTAATGGGTTGAGCTCAAGTGTTTGAGCATCTTCAGTCGACGGCTCGAGACGTTCCTGAGAAATTTTCAGCTCTGCTAACCCAAGAGAATCGAATGGCATATCCAACTTCCTCTTCCATGGAGGTGCATTCAAAACTTGCAGTTGTTCTGCTCCTTCCTTGTCATCAATAACTGATTTCCCTATTAAGGATCTCTCTAAGGTCTCTGATTTTGGCAATTGCTCAAGTTCTGAATTCCTGACAGAGTCTACCCACTCTACTTTAAAGCACTCATCTTCAGCTGTGGGTAACTTTATTTCCTTGAACACATTAAAAGTGACCTTTTGATCGTGAACCTTCATCGTAAGCTCTCCTTTTTGTTCATCAATCATAGTTCGGCCTGTAGCCAAGAATGGTCTTCCAAAGATGATGGGAATCTTCTTATCCTCCTCGAAATCAAGAATTACAAAGTCAGCAGGGAAGATGAGTTTATCCACCTTGACCAAGACATCCTCCACTATACCTCGTGGATAAGCGATGGAACGATCAGCTAGTTGCAATGTCATGTATGTTGGTTTTGGATCAGGCAGACCAAGCTTCTTGAAGATAGACAAGGGCATCAGATTGATGCTAGCTCCCAAATCGCATAAATATTTGTCAAACGACAAGTTTTCGATAGTGCAAAGAATAGTGAAGCTTCCAGGATCTTTAAGCTTCGGAGGCAACTTTTGTTGCAGCACAACACTGCATTCCTCTGTTAGAGCAACGGTCTCTAAGTCATCGAGCTTCACTTTACGAGAGAAAATACATTTCATAAACCTTGCATAGCTAGGCATCTGTTCAAGAGCTTCAGCGAAAGGTCTGTTGATATGAAGTTTCTTGAACACCTCCAAAAACTTCTCAAACTGCTTATCCAACTTTTTCTTCTACAGCCTCTTAGGAAAAGGAGGTGGAGGATAGATATATTTCTCCCCTGTATTACCCTCAGGAGGAGTGTGTTCCACAGTTTTCTTCCTTGATTCCACTTCTGCTTCCTTCTGCACTTCTTCTTCATCCACAACTGCTTTTTCTGAAACTTGAGATTTTTCAGGCTCTTCGTCTTGCTGAATTTAGGGGCTTGCGACCTTTACAGACCTTAAGGTGATGTCGTTCACCTGTTCTTCAACTTCCCTCTTTCCTGGATTTGTTTCTGTAGCACTAGGAAGCGTTCCTGCAGGTCGATTCAATAAGGCATTAACAATTTGTCCTATTTGGTTCTCCAGAGTCTTGATAGAAACAACCTGGCTTTGGCATATAAGAGCCTGGTTTTTGCACATAAGCCGCAACTCCTCCAATTCAGATTTTTCATTCGAAGATAGACATGCACCATGACTTTGTTGTTTTAGTATAATTTGTTGCTGAAAACTAGGAGGGTTGAATAGCTTATTTACAAACTGCTGGAACGGATGTTGCATCACATTCGGATTGTTGCTCCAGCTGAAGTTATGATGATTCCAGTTGTCAGGATGATAAATGTCTGGAACTGGTTGCTGTGATCTCTGAAAGTTGCTCACAAACTGAGCTGATTCACTAGCTATATCGCATTGCTCTGTCGCATGCGAACCTGCACATAGCTCACAAACACTGGTTATCTGATTAACACCCAAGTTAGCCAGAGAATCGATCTTCGTAGACAACTCCTTTAGTTGAGCAGTGATAGCCATAGCTGTATCCACTTCAAGAACTCCGGCTACCTTGCCCTGTGGACATCTCTGGGTTGGATACTGATATTCATTAGCAGCCATCAGTTCAATTAGTTCATAAGCTTCCTCGTAGCTCTTAGCCCATAAGGCTCCACCTGATGCTGCATCGAGCATGGGTCTGGACTGTGCTCCCAACCCATTGTAAAAACAAGTGATGATCATCCAATCAGGCATTCTATGATGAGGACACTTCCTAAGCATCTCCTTGTAGCGCTCCCAAGCTTCACATAGCGATTCTCCCGTTTGTTGTGCAAATTGAGTAATAGCATTCCTGAGTGCACCTGTCTTTGCCATAGGGAAGAATTTAGTGAGAAACTTTTGAGCAAGATCTTCCCAAGTAGTAATCGAACCAGCTGGTAGAGAGTGTAACCAGCTCTTAGCCTTGTTCCTCAAAGAGAATGGGAACAGTCTCAACTTCACAGCATCTTTAGAAACACCGTTGAACTTGAATGTGTCGCAGATCTCAATGAAATCCCTAATGTGCATATTGGGATCTTCAGTCGGAGAACCCCCAAACTGAATTGAATTCTGCACCCATTGAATTATTCCATGCTTGATCTCAAAGGTATTAGCTGTGATAGCTGGCCTGACAATGCTAGATTGAATTTCATTGATCTTGGGTTGAGAAAAATCCATCAAAGCTTTCGTTCGTGCTGCTGGATCTCCCATTGTAATGAGTACCTGAAACACAAACAAATAAACCGTAAAAGTAAAAGAATCTGAGTCAGTGAACTTTAACGACCACTGATGACAAGCACATAACCTAAAACTTAACACCGAGTCCCCGGCAGTGGCGCCAAAAACTTGTTAGAGCGAAAACACGCGCTAAAATACACGCAAGTATACGCGTTCACAAGTAGTATAAGATATAAATCAGATTCGTTCCCACAGAGACTAGTTTAGGTTAAGTTCACTTTATGCACCTATGCAATAATGAATATTTATTGCTCAATGCTAAGACAAATAACAAATTGGGTTTTGATTAAACTAAGAGATTAAACTAACAATTATAACTAAGAGAACAAAAATGGTTGAATTAATATATATGACAAACATGGGATTCCAACTTCATTAAATACTTCATTCAATAGCCTTATTGTTCTTAACCTTAGCATGTAATGGTGATGATACTAATCAGATAACATGAAACTAGTAAATGCCAACTTTCGTTGTACGAATAAGCTACTACCAAGCATCCACAAAAGAGATAAAAGTTGAATAAACACCAATTATGCTTAATCCTTATATGTCTATAAGAATTGAAAACATAACAGTTTAAAGCGCAAGTTATCTATCGTGATTACATAGGGCAAGTAAGATGGTTAAAATTACCTAAGAATCATGCATAACAAATACATGAACCTATGCTAGCATGGCAAGTTCTAAATCTCTAAATTCACCGTCACTTCAGAAGAGATTAACACGCTATCTTATATGTTAGCTACGCACATAAGACGAATAAGCACAATCAATACTAGGATATCAATCAATCACCACACACCAAGATATCGAATAAATTAATTATTGAAATCCATAAGTAAATCCACTAGAATTCCATGATAACGATTAGCCTATAATTGAACTCATCGTCACCATGGGTTCCAATGAAAGCATGGTATAAACAAGGTCTTAATAAACTGAATAATAATTAAAGTACGAATAAACGAGATCTAGGTTCAACAAAGAACGAAAACGAGCATCCAAAGTTACAACTAATTCAAAGAATCACAAGTTGAAAACAAGATCTTCTTTTTCGGAGTTGTTTTGTGCTTCTAGGTCTTCTCCTTGATATCCCAATCTTCCCGGATAATGAAAACCCTTTTTAAGTATATATACGCCCATATTGGACCTGGACCCTTAAAATCGTCAGATTCCACTCAAAAAAGGCTTTTTCAGCGAAATCAGCATAATCAGCCGCGCATCAGTACGCGGCCACCTCCACCAGCAGGCGGGCACCTCCTCCAGCAGGCGGGCGCCTGCAGCCTTTCTGGAAAAATTCTGATAAATCTTGTTTTGGCCATAACTTGAGTTCTACTCGTCAGAATTAGGCGATTCAACGGCCCACGCGAAGCTGACGATATTCTCTACAACTTGACAATGGCCTTGGCTTCCAAATCTGATCATTTTTCATCATATTTCCTTTAAAAGATCATTTCTTCATTTAAATGATATCTGAAATGTAATAACACAAAACACATCAAAATACCAACAACTTGAGTCCAAAACACCAATTTAAGCTTGTAATGAAGCATTCCAAGTGGATATAAAATCCACTTATCAGTTAGTACGTGATTGATTAGCAGCCTAACCTTGGTTTTTAAATTTAAAATGAACATCCAATTCTAATGATTGTTCAACAAGAAACTTGATTCTTCTGAATCATTTCAATTGATCATTGTTTAACCTCGATTATTGCCTTTATGACTTGCTGAGCTAGTTAGCTCACTCTTGCGAATCTTTAATATGATTTTACAGTTAAACTGGAAGTTGTTGGTAGTAAGAATTCCCAGTCCATTGTGTGAGCTAGGATTCCAGTTTGAGTTGGATCGAGCTAGTGGGAGCTTTATATTGTAGTTGTGTTATGCGAGATTGTAAGAATAGTTTCAATATTAGTTGTAAGCTAAACTATTTGGGATTTGGTACGATGTAATAAAAGTTAAGGTTGTGGCTTGTTTTCATATTTTAACCTGTTGCGATCTGTGGTTATGTAAAGCAGGGCCAGTGCTTACAATATTTTATATACAAGTTTATATATTGTATGTGTGTTGTGACCCCAAACTTCTGACTCAGGTTTGGAGGGCTTGACAATAATAAATAAAATCTGTTTATAAAACTCTCTCAAAGGATGAACAAATATCCCTGAGAGCTGCTAGGTTATACAAAATGATAAAACAATAATTGACACATCTAGTGGTAACCTTATATATGCTTATATACTATACAATTACACAATCAATGTAGTTGATATGAAATACACGAGTAAGGAATCCTAATACATATCCAACTATTGATTGCTACAAATAAGTAATGCCCTATATCGACATATCTCTGCAAATATATTCTCCTGTGATATCTCCTGATTTTCAGCTTGACAAATACTGATATGAACAAATGCTGATGACAAGTACTGATCAGCAAATACT
Source organism: Apium graveolens (assembly GCF_009905375.1). Lineage (NCBI taxonomy): Eukaryota > Viridiplantae > Streptophyta > Magnoliopsida > Apiales > Apiaceae > Apium > Apium graveolens. Next base: position 222,677,936 of record NC_133648.1, read on the forward strand.
GATGACAAATGCTGATAACGTCATCCTTTGTCAAACTATGATATAACAATTACTGATAAAAAACTCTAATAGCTTAAATATTGATATCATCAATTAAATCTAACAATCTCCCCTAGCTTGTACATTATTTAAATATGTACAAGTTCCTAATTGATGATGTCAAAAACTATCTAAATGCTAAAATATTTACATGTTTACAGTCTTACATTCAGTGCAACAGACTTTATCTTCAGTCTTGAACCTTGGCATATCCAGTAGTTTCATCAAAGAACTTTCTGAGTAGATTATTTTTAGCTAAATTCAAGCACATCTCCATTCTCTATTCGATATTCTTCATACCCTGAGTAGATTCATCATTTAGACAGATTGTTTCCCTAAAGTCGTGAAGCTTGGATCTGCTTAGTGATAAATCATCCAGTGCAAAAAATCCAATCTTATTACCATTTGGGTTGAAAGTGAGAACTTTAACTCTAATAGAATTGGCTGTTTGAGCTCCTCTTTTAGGCATATCAACAGTTCAGCCATCTTCAGTTATGTACTCTAGAATGAATTTAGATTTATTGACCATTCCTCTCTTCTCTCTGTATACTAAATTCTTCAGATATTCAGACCATCTGGAAATAGTAGAGTTGTTGACTTTTAGCAATGTGACTATATATTCCAACTCTTGCCCAGTTTTATCCTACATATGTTCTTGAGCAATTCTCAACCTTGGTCATGATTCAAGAAAGTAAAACATCTTCTCATTTGGCTTGTTTGTATTAAATATGTCAAGCACAATTTGGACAGATATAAACTTGTGTAAATCTTCCAGCTTCCCATTTTTACCAATTCTTGTCAAATTTTCAGGTTCCCTGAGATTCAAAGTATTCCCTTGATATGTATCACCATTTGGAAGACCCAAACCACTTTCTATACCATATATTCTTTCCTGAGAATTACCACCGTAGATTTCCTTTATTGTCTCAGAAGAATCTCTCTTTGGTGCTGGTATTTTGTTGCTCCATACCAATTTCTTGTCAGCTAGTGAAAGATGAGAGTTATCAGGATTTGGGGAGACTTTTGAATTAGATTTATCTTCATCAGAGTTTGGATCTTCATCAGGAAATTCAATGATCATCTTTTATTTCTTGATCAATTTTGTCTTCAACATGAGTGGTATTAGTGGTTGAGACTAGTTGAGCATCAGCATTTACTTCTTCAACTTGAGAAAAGTCAGGTATTGAAGTGATTTTTAGTTTCTCATCCCAATCAGATCCAGGAATAAATTTTCTTTTCTTATGAACGTGATTGGCCTCTTCTTCATGAATTTTATCTTCATCAGCATCATCATTATAACGACTCGTATATTTTCTATTATTTTTATTATTTCAAAGGGTAATAATTAAATAAATAATTAAATAAAATATGTGTATTGGCTTTGGAAGCAGTGTGTTGATTTTTATTAATTATCTGTGATTTATTGGTACAAAGGATTCGAATGTGTAATTAAATATTGAGTTATATTGTTGTGTTATGCTTTTAAAGTGGTTAATTATAATTTTAAATCCATAAATATTCGGATTGTCCCTAAAATTGGTTTGATAATTTTATAATTCCAATAATTATTCTTAGGGTTTTATAAAATTAAAAAATCAATATTTCACTAATTATTTCTCTTTATATGATTTTTTGATTGGATTTATTTGTAAAATATGTATTTAATTCTAGAAATATTCAAAAATTATGAAACCCATATTTTATGAAGTTTATAACATTCTGAGAATTTTAAAATCATTTTGGAAATTTTTGGGATTAATTTCACCCGCGTGTTGATTCGTTTAATTGTTAATATAGGGTATAAATTGAGTTTCAAAAATTATTTTAAAATTTAAAATTTTATGTTTTTATAAACTTTGGGATATTTATGACATTTTAAGACTATTTTCGTAATTTTATGAAATTGTTTACGTGCACCTCGGTCCGTTAATTTCAAATTTCGGGACAAATCGAGCCACAAAACCTTCGTATTTATCTTAAACACTACGTGTCGATTTTATTTTTCAGCAGGGGGCACATGTTATATTTTCTTTTGCAACATCTGTTAGCAGCAAAATAAAAAAATAAACCCAATACCCCCACCCCCTGTACTCGACTCTCTCTAAGTTCTTTTGTTCTTTCTCTCATTCCTCTCGAATCTCTCTGTTATCTCTCTATCTCCTTACCTTCTGTTTCCTCTCGCCCATGTTGCTTCCTTCTTCTGGTAAATTCTTATGTCGCCTGCTCTTCCTGTTTTGTTTCCATTTTCTTTTCTTTTTGCCACTCTCGCCTCCGGTTTCCGGCGTGGTGGTGGTGGTGAGAGTGTGTGCTCGATTATTTGCATATATATACGTGTATGTGTGTGATTATGTGCATATTTGTGTGTGCAATTATGTGTGTGAATGTGTGCATGTATGAGTAGTGTGTGTGTGTATGTGTTTTTGTGTGGTGCGCGTATGTTGGTACGGCTGTGCAGTGTTGTGCGGCTGTGTTTTTGGTTTGGGCTTGGTTCTGTTGGGCTAATTGTTGTTGGGCTTTGCAGTTTGGGCCAGATTGTTGGGCCTTCTCTGTTGGGCTGTTTGTGTGTTGTTGGTTTGGACTGTTGTAAATATATTTTTTTAATTTAAATTCCTTTTTATTGCAGGGATTTATTAATTAATATTCGTGATATTAATTACTCGTGTTGAAAATGATTTTTAAAATAATCGGTAGAATTTACGTTGGGAACCCGAAATTAATGGGGTACCCGTGAATTTTACCTCCGTTGACGATGAACTTCGGTGAGTCAATGGTGGACGATGATGAATGACTCTGAGTCCTAAATTCTATAAATAAATAAAATAATTCATATAACCGGTTTCGTATGTAACGGATTTTGGAAATTGAAATTTGCATTACGAGTTGTGGATTGTGAGTTGTTATGAAATTTGGATGTCGATTGTGATCGACGGATAAGATTATAAACAGAAAAGTTGCTGCCAAAATTTTCTAAAAATTTATTTTAAATACGAGAAACGTACTTTATTATATAAAACATTTTATCCTTATGTGACTACAGACTATGTGATTATATGTATAATTATTATACGAGTCGGGTTATCGAATTGGGTTATTAGGATTCGAGGATATCAAGCATGTCAGTATAACTTATTACGGTATTCTGTTAGTATAGATCCCAGTCGAGTTTCTCCAGGACCGAAGTCAGCGTAAAAGCTACTTAGGGTTTCCGAAAGCATTGCTAGGCAAGAATCCCGACCATTCTTTTATGGTTCAGTACGTATGAATAGACTATTGTTTTATTCTTGTAAAGGAACAAAAACGTTTTAAGTTATGTATCCCTTGTAGTTGTAAATCACTATTTTAAACCCGGTTTGGGGAAAAGTAACTTCGAAAGGTACCTATCTCGAATGGAAATGATTTGTGAATCAGTTTTACGTGTGTTGTTAAAATGAATGATTTTGAAATGAGATAGGTACAAGGGTTTTGAAAACTGGATAAAACGATCAAATATGGGATACATAGGGGCCAGAGTAGGCCTATTGAGGTGGCGTAAGAGGCTAATTCAGTTGCGCGCAACTCATAACCGATTAGTCCAGCGGGTCAGAGACCTAGCTAGTCTCTGACTTCCGGAATAGGTATATAGGATGGCAGTTAGAGCCGTCTGGTGTTGATAGCCTGATCAGCTGTCTTCACATATCCATTACGTATTTGATTTGGCTTTGTGTTTCCCGTAAGGGTATAAGTAATTGATATAGTGGATTTATAAATGTGAATAGCATGCTAAAATTGGACTCTGGTACTTACACAGCACACTACTACATTTGTTTTGTTAAAGCATGCTAGTCAGTGGTATCCAGTTATCTCAACTTTTCTTTATTTACTGTTGTTCGAAATGATATACAGATTTCGGATTTCATGATTATAATTCTGTTCCCAAAACTGTTTACGTTACTGTTTTTATTTTAATGTTCATATATTGGTACTGTTGAGCGATTATACTCACCCTTACAACCTGTTATATATATATATATATTTATATATATATATATCACAGATACCTAGAAGACCAATCAGACCTTAGCAGAACCCTGTCTCCGCCCTTTCAGGACCCGGCTCCTCAGAGGTAGTTAGTATCAGACCATGTGCGGTCTAATGAGTTACTGAATAAGTTAGTGTGTCAGACTTTTTAAATAAATGGTTTGTAATAATGTGTAGCCTGAATCATACTTGAACCTGGATCGGATCTTAGTTCGGGGTCGTGCTAGTATATATTAATAATAATCTTGTTGTTTATATTTCGGATTTTGTTCGAAATGATCTAAAAATTTCAGATTTCATGATTATAATTCTGTTCCCATAACTGTTTACATTACTGTTTTTATTTTAATATTCATATGTTCGTACTGCTGAGTGATTATACTCACCCTTGCAACATGTTATATATATATATATATATATATATATCGCAGATGCCTAGAAGACCAATCAGACCTTGGCAGAACTGTGTCTCCGCCCCTTCAGGACCCGGCTCCACAGTGGTAGTTAGTATCAGACCACGTGCGGTCGGATGAGTTGCTGAATAAGTTAGTGTGTCAGAATTTTTAAATAAATGGTTTACAATAATGTGTAGCATGAATCATACTTGAACCTGGATCGCATCTTGGTTCGGGGTCGTGCTAGCATATATTAATAATAATCTTGTTGTTTATATTTCTGGTAGTTGTGTTTAGTGACGTCAACTCTTGACCCCGGGGTTGAGGCCGTCACAGTTGGTATCAGAGCTACAGGTTCGAGTTCCTGATTTATGTTAGGGATTGAGTTAAAAAGGGTAGAAACTGTGTCTTAAGGTGTGAGTTAACAACTCATATAGAAGAGCAAACCTTAGAGTAAGTCGAGGGTTCCGACGGCGTTACCCTGGCACCCATCGATGTTTTGATAGAACTATCTTGACCTTGTTATATCTATCCTGTATATGTGTCCTGTTTGCAGTGGCCTATTGTGATCTCTAGTTCTCTGTCCCGGGAGAACCCATCAGACTCGGATAGCTCCGACTCCGAGAAGACCATGGATGTTATAGCTGAGGAGACTCATTCGCCTCCCCACCAGTTCTTTCATTCGTACCGAGGGATATCCCTGGACCTAGTGCACGTAGGTCAGTGTCTGCTATTAGGGACTTCCCTCCCGGTTGTGGTCCTAGTTCTTCATCCTTGAGACCTCCAATTCCTTCATCTGCCCCTACAGGTACCTCTTCCCCGATTCCCTACCATGTTCACCAAGCGGTGAATAGGTCTTTCATTAGAGAGCAGGCCCAGGGCTGGCTGCACAGCTTGACTAGATACCAGTTGGACCTTTCCAGGGCATCCCTGCCCCTTCACCTGAGGTGTAGGCTCATGTGCGATCTTTAACCCAGACTGCTGTTGAGAGGGCTATATCTATTGACCATTTTATTAGCTCAGAGATCAGGGCCATTCAGTACCAGGACTTGGTGAACTGGTTGGTGTTTGAGTTAGGTTCTATCAGTGGCAGTGGCAGTGGTTAGACTAGGGCTGCAACAGTGAGATACAGAGCTCAGAGTTGGATTCAAGGAGTTATGTAGTTAAGTTCTTTATATGTACATTATGTTGTGCAGTAGGCGGAGGCTGCTATGAAAGCCAGTTTTGTTGTGTATTTGGATGGTTTCTTTTCAGTTGGATTTCAGTTGTATCAGTTGGATTTCTGTTGGTTGTTATATAGTAGCTGCTATATTATGTTGTTCAGTTTTTATATATATTTATGCGTTGTTATTATTGTTGTTACTATCATTGTTGCTTCTGTTGCTGGCATTTTTAGATTATGATCATTCACTTAGGATGGATCCAATTAAACTGAGGATGAAGATATTATCTTAGTGGCAACACTCTCCTGATGCATATGAATAAACTGTTTGGAGCAATCCATTTTCTTATATATGACTATTATGTTTCAGGATAATGCCACTAAAGAAGAATTCTCAACCCAATAACAGATCTGCTGGGGATCCCTTCATGAGTGAATTGATAGATTTGTTACGCTAGCAGTCTACTCAGCTGGCCTAACAGCAACAGTAATTTCAGCAGCAAGCAACAACAATTCGAGCAACAGCGGCTCATACAGTAACAACATCAGCAAATCTAACAGCAGCAGCTGCAGATCCAACAACAGCATGAAATGAGGGGGACAAACCAAGTTGTTAGCTTTAAGTCTTTCCAGGCTGTGAAACCCCCAGAATTTAAAGGTTGAAGGAAATGGAGAAGGCTTTTTCACTCACCAAGGTGAGTGAGGATTTAAAGACAGATTATGTTAGTTATTTTCTAAAGAATGATTCAAACTATTGGTGGGAGTCTACGCGAGCCTTAGAAGGAGAAGGTCCTATTTCCTGGACCCGGTTTACAGAACTGTTCTTGGAAAAATACTTTCCGGATTGTCTCTAGAGTCAGATGGAGATGGAGTTTTTGGAGTTGAAGCAAGTAAACAAGAGTGTCACAGAATATGAAGCCAAGTTCACGGAATTGGCCCGTATAGCACCAGAGTATGTGAGTTCGGAAGCTCAGCGAGCGAAGCGGTTTCAACAAGGGTTGAAGCCAGAGATTAGGAGTGGAGTTGTAGCCTTACAACTCAAGACGTATACTTTGGTAGTTCAGGATTCCTTAGTGATAGAAAGTGACCAGAGGTTAACCGCTAAGGAGCAGGGTGAGAAGAAAAGGAAGTTTGAAGGTGGACCTGCTAGATCAGAACCGGGAGGAGTAAGTCAGAAATTTCAGTGCCGGTTTAGAAAGAATAAGGATAGGAAGTTCAGGAGACAGAATTTCCCACAGGCTAGGCTCAGTACTACCTCAGTTAGTTCTACTCCAACAAAGTTCAATAAGCCAATGATCGACTATAAGACATGCGGAAAGAAGCACAATGGTCAGTGCAGAGAAAATGTCAATTATTTTAAGTATGGCCAGAAGGGTCATTATTCCACTGAGTCTGAGACCCAAGGAGTAACCTATTTTAGTTGCAGCAAAGTGGGGCATATTGCTAGGAATTGCAGATCAGTAACTCAGGGTAGTGTTGGAAGAAGTGTATCCTAAGGACTAGCAACAAGTCCCGCTAGAGCTAGAACCTTTAAGATGACTAAGAAATCTCCGGCTCAGGATTTTGATTTAGTTGCAGGTACGCTTTCTCTAAATTTCGTACCTGTTAATGTTTTATTTGATTCGAGAGCGTCCAAATCTTTTACATCCATAAGCTGTGTGAATAAAATGCCATTAATATTGGAGGACTTAGATGAACCTTTGACCATAGAGGTGGCTAATAAAGATAAAGTGTCTGTAAGTCAATTATATTCTAAGTGTTCCATAGAGATGTCAGGGCATACTTTCCCTGTCGACTTAATACCTTTTGAGTTAGGCGAATTCAATGATATTATAGGTATGGATTGGTTGTCTCTATATAAGGAAAATATTAACTGCAAGAAAAAGAGAATTGTTATGTATACCACATATAATGTAAGGATAAGCTACCAAGGACAGAAGCAGGATAAGAAGTTTCTTTCGGTACTGCAAGCAAAGAAATTGTTGCGGCAAGGGTGTGAAGCATATTTGGCTCATTTGGTGGATGCGTAGAAAGAGACCCCTACCTTGGATGAGATCCCCATAGTAAGAGAATTTCCCGATGTCTTTCCAGAAAAATTTCTAGGATTGCCACCTGATCGAGAGATAGAGTTCTCCATTGATTTGATACCAGGAGTCGAACCAGTTTTTAAAGCTCTATATCGAATGGCTCTAGTGGAAATGAGGGAATTGGCCAAGCAACTTCAGGAATTATTGGATAAGGGAGTTATCCGACCCAGTGTTTCTCCATGGGGTGCTCCAGTGTTATTCGTAAAGAAGAAGGATGGAAGTATGAGGTTATGCATTGACTATAGAGAGCTTAACAAGTTGACAATAAATAACAAGTATCCTTTGCCAATGATTGATGATTTATTTGACCAGCTGAAAGGAGCATGTTGTTTCTCAAAGATTGATTTAAGGTCTTCCTATCACCAACTGAAGATAAAACCCGAAGATATCCCCAATACTGCATTTAGAACAAGGTATGGCCATTATGAGTTCTTAGTAATGTCGTTTGGATTGACCAATGCACCATCGGCTTTTATGGATGTAATGAACCAAGTGTATAAGGAGTACTTGGATAAGTTTGTTATTGTATTTATTGATGACATCCTCATCTATTCAAGGACTCCAGAAGATCACACAACGCATCTACGGATTGCCCTTCAGAGGTTAAGAGAAAAGCAACTATAAGCGAAGTTTTCCCAGTGTGAGTTTTGGTTGTCAGAAGTACAGTTTCTTGGACACGTGGTGAGTAAAGAAGGTATCAAGGTAGACCCTGTAAAGATTGAAGCCATATCCAACTGGGAGCAGCCGAAGAATCTAACGGAAATAAGAAGTTTTCTTGGACTAGCTGGATATACCGTAGGTTTGTAAAAAGATTTCTCTAAGATTGCATCCCCATTAACCAAGTTAACCAGGAAGAATGAGAAATTCATTTGGACAGAGAAGTGTGAAGAAAGCTTCTGGGAATTGAAAAGGAGGTTAGTGACAGCTCCAGTACTAGCATTGCCGGATGAGACGGGAAACTTTGTGATTAATAGCGACACTTCTTTGAAAGATTTAGGTTGTGTATTGATGCAACACGAAAACGTTATTGCCTACGCCTCCAGACAACTAAAGCCTCGCGAGCAGAAGTATCCAGTCCATGATCTTGAGTTGGCAGCTATAGTATTTGCTCTGAAATTATGGAGACATTACTTGCATGAAGAAAAGTGCGATATTTACATAGATCACAAGAGCCTGAAGTGCATATTCACGCAGAAAGATTTAAACATGAGGCAGAGAAAGTGGTTGCAATTGATCATGGACTACGATTGTTCAATTAACTATCACCTAGGAAAAGCCAATATGGTGGCTGATGCCTTGAGCAGAAAAGAAAAGCTGAATATGGTTCAGATTGCAGATGAGCTAGCTCGAGACTTAGAAATGATGGAAATTGAAGTTTGATTTCCAAGAGAAGGTCAAGAACAACTGTATGAGATTACCTTCTAGCCAGCATTGATGGAAAAGATTAAAAGATGTCAAGAAGGAGTCATAGAACAAGAATTGCACACTCTGACCGGTGAAGAATTATGTACCCAAAAGGATAACCAAGGTTTGTTTAGATTTTCTTCCAGAGTTTGGAGTCCTAATGTGATGGAATTGAAGAATGAAGTGTTACATGAAGCACATAACTCTCGGTTTTCTATCCACCCTGGTAGCACTAAGATGTACCAAGACTTGAAGAAAAACTTCTGGTGGCCAGGAATGAAGAAGGATATTGCAAGTTGGGTTAGCAAATGTCACGTGTGCCAGATGGTAAAAGCAGAACATCAATGACCAAGTGGATTGTTACAACCCTTAGAGATTCCCCAGTGGAAGTGGGAAGAGATTGTAATGGCTTTTGTCGTGGGATTGCCAAAGATGAGAGCAAATCACGACGCCATTTGGGAAATCATTGATAGGCTGACTAAGTCAGCACATTTCTTCCGATCAATGAAAGGTATTCTTTAGAAAATCTATTCAAGCTGTATTTGGATGAGATAGTGACCAAGCATGGAGTTCCTGTATCCATTGTGTCAGATAGAGACCCAAGGTTCAATTCCAGGTTTTGGATCAAGTTCCAAGAATATCTAGGAACCAAGCTGAATATGAGTACCGCTCATCATCCTCAGACGGATGGTCAAAGTGAGAGAACAATTCAGACCATATAGAATATGTTAAGAGTTTGTGTCTTGGATTTTAAAGGAAATTGGGAGGAACACTTACCTTTGATTGAATTTTCGTATATCAACAGCTACCATGCCAGCATTGGAATGTCACCCTACGAAGCTTTGTATGGACGTAAGTGTAGGTCACCATTGTATTGGGATGAAATAGTAGAGAAGAAAGTGGTAGGCCCCAAGCTGATGCAGCAGACTAAAGATGCAGTGGCATTGATTCGGAAAAGGTTAGAAGCGGCCCAGGATAGGTAGAGAAAGAAGGAAGATTTGCATAGAAAGGATATGAACTTCAAGATAGGAGCACTGGTATTACTAAAGGTATCACCTTGGAAAGGATTAGTATGATTTGGTCAGAAAGGTAAACTTAGCCCCAGATTTATAGGACCATTTGAGGTTTTGAAGAAAGTAGGGAAGGTTGCCTACGAAATAGCATTGCCTCCGCAGTTGCAGTACATCCATAATGTGTTCCATGTATCCATGTTGAAGCCCTATATTCTGAATCGAATCAAGTTATAGAATATGAACCCATTGAGCTTCAACCAGATTTGTCCTGCGTTGAACAGCCAATCCAAATCTTAGATCGTAAAGAGCGAGTCCTTAGAAATAAATCAATCCCCATAGTGAGAGTCCTTAGGAGAAATCCTAGAGTAGAAGAGTCTACTTGGGAATTAGAGTCAGACATGCTTGATAAATATCCTCATTTGTTTAGCTAAGTCAGATTCTGGGGAAAGAATCTTTTTAAGGAGAAAAGGATATAACGACTCGTATATTTTCTATTATTTTTATTATTTCAAAGGGTAATAATTAAATAAATAATTAAATAAAATATATGTATTGGTTTTAGCAGTAGTGTGTTGATTTTTAATAATTACTTGTGTTTTATTGGTGCAAATGATTGGAATTTGTAATTAAATATTGAGTTATATTGTTGTGTTACGCTTTTAAAAGTGGTTTTATTGCAATTTTAAATCCATAAATATTAGGATTGTCCCTAAAATTGGTTTTATAATTTTATAATTCCAATAATTATTTTTAGGATTTTATAAAATTCAGAAATCAATTTTTCACTAATTATTTCTCTTAATATGATTTTCTGATTGGATTTATTTGTAAAATTTGTATTTAATTCCAGAATTCCTCAAAAACTACGAAACCCATATTTTGTGAAGTTTATAATATTCTGAGAATTTTAAAATCATTTTGGAAATTTTTGGGAATAATTTCACCAGCATGTTGATTCGTTTAATTCTTAAAAGCTGGTATAAATTGTGTTTCAAAAATTGTTTTAAAATTTCGAAATTTATGTTTTTATAAACTTCGGGATATTTATGGCATTTTAAGACTATTTTCGTAATTTTCCGAAATTGTTTTACGTGCACCTCAGTCCGTTAATTTCAAATTTTGGGACAAATCGAGCCACAAAACCTTCATATTTATCTTAAACACTACATGTCGATTTTATATTTCAACAGGGGACACGTGTTATATTTTCTTTTGCGACATCTGTTGGTAGCAAAATAAAAAAAATAAAACCAATACGCCCCACCCCTTGTACTCGACTCTCTCTCAGTTCTTTTGTTCTCTCTCTCGTTCCTCTCGAATCTCTTCATTCTCTCTTCTATCTCCTTATCCCTTTGTTTTCTCTCGCCCCTGTTGCTTCCTTCTTCTGGTAAATCCTTATGCCGCCTGCTCTTCCTATTTTTTTTTCCGTTTTCTTTTCTTTTTGCCACTGTCGTCGCCGATTTTCGGCGTGGTGGCGGTGGTGAGGGCGTGTGCTCGATTATACGCATATATATAAGTGTATATGTGTGATTATGTGCATATCTGTTTGTGCAATTATATGTGTGATTGTGTGTTTGTGTGTGTGTTTTCGCGCAGTGGCGCGTGTGTTGGTACGGCTGTGTAGTATTGTGCGGCTGTGTTTTTGGTTTGGGCTTGGTTCAGTTGGGCTAATTGATATTGGGCTTTACAGTTTGGGCCAGATTGTTGGGCCTTCTCTGTTGGGCCGTTTCTGTGTTGTTGGTTTGGACTGTTACAAATTTTTTTTTAATTTAAATTTGTTTTTATTGAGGGATTTATTGATTAATATTTATGATATTATTTACTTGTGTTGAAAATGATTTTTAAAATAATCAGTAGAATTTACGTTGGAACCCCGAAATTAATCGGGTATCTGTGAATTTTACCGCCATTGACGATGAACTTCGGTGAGTCAGCGGTGGACGGTGATGAATTAATTCTGAGACCTAAATTCTGTAAATAAATAAAATAATTCGTATAACCGGTTTTGTATGTAAATAATTTTGGAAATTGAAATTTGCATTACGAGTTGTGGATTGTGACTTCTTGTGAAATTTGGACGTCGATTGTGATCGACGGGTAGGTTTTATAAACAGAAAAGTTGATGCCAAAATTTTCTAAAAATTTATTTTAAATACGAGAAATGGACTTTATTATACAAAACATTTTATCCTTATGTGAATACAGACTATGTGATTACGTGTATAATTATTATACGAGTCGGGTTATTAGGATTCGAGGATATCAAGCATGTCGGTATAACTGATTAGGGTATTTTGTTATTGTAGATCCCAGTCGAGTTTCACCAGGACTAAAGTCAACGTAAAAGCTACTTAGGGTTTCCGAAAGTGTTGCAAGGAAAGTACCCTGGCCATTCTTTTATGGTTCAGTACGTATGAATAGACTACTATTTTATTCTTATATGGGAACATAAACGTTTTAAGTTACGTATCCCCTGTAGTTGTAAATCACTGTTTTAAACCTATTTTGGGGAAAAGTAACTTCGAAAGGTACCTATCTCGAATGTAAATGATTTGTGAATCAGTTTTACGTGTGCTGTTAAAATGAATGATTTTGAAATGTGATAGGTACAAGTGTTTTGAAAACTGGATAAAATGATCAGATATGGGATACATAGGGGCCAGAGTAGGCCTATAGAGGTGGCGTAAGAGGCTAATTCAGTTGCGCGCAACTCATAACCGATTAGTCCAGCAGGTCAGAGACCTAACTAGTCTCTGAGTTCCGGAACATGTATATGGGATGGCAGTTAGAGCCGCCTGGTGTTGATAGCCTGATCAGCTGTGTTCATATATCCGTTACGTATCTGATTTGGATTTGTGATTCCCGTAAGGGTATAAGTAATTGATACAGTGGATTTATAAATGTGAATGTCATGCTAAAATTGGACTCTAGTACTTACACAACACACTACTACGTTTATTTTGTTAAATCATGCTAGTCAGTGGTATCCAGTTATCTCAGCTTTTCTTTATTTACTGTTGTTCGAAATGATCTACAGATTTTGGATTTCATGATTATAATTTTGTTCCCATAACTGTTTACATTACTATTTTTATTTTAATATTCATATGTTGGTACTGCTGAGTGATTATGCTCACCCTTGCAACCTGTTATATATATATATATATATCGCAGATGCCTGGAAGGACAATCAAAGGTAGTTAGTATCAGACCACGTGCGGTCTGATGAGTTGCTGAATAAGTTAGTGTGTCAGACTTTTTAAATAAATTGTTTCTAATAATGTGTAGCCTGAATCATACTTGAACCTGGATCGAATCTTGGTTCGGGGTCGTGCTAGTATATATTAACAATAATCTTGTTGTTTATGTTTCTGGTAGTTGTGTTTAGTGGCGTCAACTCCTGACCCCGGGGTTGAGGCCATCACAATCTTAAGCTTGATCTACTATACAGACTAGATCTATTGATATTTGAGATTTTGGAACTGCTGATTTTTCTCTAACTTTCTCCTTCCCCTTATACCTCCCATCAACATTTAAAATGGCTTGAGACCCATTTTTAAGTCTTTTAGCATTAAAGTTGAGCTGATATCTTTGATGACTATTTCTTCTTCTTAGGCCTTTAACTTCTTTATCTTCTAGGAATATCTTTAATTTGAGGAATAGTATTAGTTTTTACTGATTGAGATTTTAGGGAGAACAAATTCTTCTTCCATCAGTCTGACTTGCTCAAGGTCAACTCCAGGATACCCTCTTTCAAACAATCTTCTACTCACCTCAGAACATAAAGCCATAATTTTAGGATCCGTATAGAACAAAGTTATATTTTTTTCCTTTTTCCTTCAGAGTTCCCATGAATTGACTTGCTTCAACATCAGCTTTTACTGCCCTTTCATCTTGGTCATCATCAATATTTTTGACAGTCAAAGTTTGATTTTCAGTAGTTATCACAGTAGTCAATTCCCTTGAGAACATATTCTATTGATTTCTTCCTCTTCCATCACTTCTTACCCTTGATTGGTTAGTGGGTTTTGAGACACCACTAGATCCATTTATATCTCCACCTCCATCTTTATACCTTCTATGTGCTTTGCCCCTTATTTCCTCCATTAGGAGCATCATCCCTATCATCATCATTTGATTTCTTGAGGTGTTTGCCTTTAGATTTAGACATGATCTCCCCCTTTTTGGCATCATCACTAAGAAAGAAAGAGACAATCGGCTCTTGGGACTCCTAAACCTCATCTAGTTGACCAGACATTTTTGCTTGAGTAGCTTCCAGCCTAGCCTGATCTGCTTCTAGTTTATCATGTCTGGTAATAAGAGGCTTTAGTTGTTTCTATAACTCAAACTCTAACTTTGTTTTGGCTTTATAAAAAGCATATTTCAGTTTATCCATTTGAGTTTGAGCTTTAGTTTGAGTTGTATGAATAGACTTGACCGTAAGAGTAGAGGCTTTAAGATGAGTAAAGATGCCAGGATTTGTAATTTGTCTCTCAGCTGTCTGCAAATGCCGAGAAGCATAATTGATAGTAACATGATAGTTTGGATCGTTCCATTCAAAGACCCACTCTTCTTCTAAATACTGTGGAGTTGTTGCAATAACCCTCTCAGCCATTCTCATCTCTCCCCCCCCCCTCTTTCTCTCTCGGGAATGTCCTCTGGAAAGAAGATGTCTTCAGAATCTTCATCAATATTTAGAGCAACATTGATCGTAGAGGGATCAATGTCATCATCATCATCATCATCATCATTATCATCATCATCATATCCAAAGTGTGTAGAAGATTCATCATCATCAATTGGCTCCTTCAGCTTCTGTACCACTTCATCTTCAGCATCAGAGTTTAAGATCTTGTCTTTAAAAGGAAATGTATGAGAGCCAGCAGATTCAGAAACTTCCAAGTCATCACCTCTAGTAACATCAAATTAAATCCCTCAGGAATAGTAACCATGGGAATGTGTGCATCAACTTCTAAATCCAAAACATCATCTCTAGTAGAGTGTGTAGGGGACTCAGGAATTGGATTGAACACTTGAGTATTAGCAATATGAGTGGACTTTTCTGCAACTGCAGCACCAACAATTACATGGATTGTAGAAATGGTTGAAGTGAAAACAAGAGTGGACTGCAGTAAATCATCAACATTTATAACTGCAGAGGAATATCAATACTTGGTGTATCAGAGTTTAAATGAGGGTCTACAGACTACTCACTGGTAACTATTTCATTGATACTCTGAGCACCTGTAATAGAAGAAAGTGAACCACTTGGATCTCTATGTTCTTTTAAAGTAGTCTTACTACTTCTCACGCTATTCATCTCATGACTTTTAAGAGTCAGATTTTTCTTACAAGGATATACTAAATCCTGACACTCATCTACCTCTCCTTTTTCCAGGTCAGGAGCCTGCCTCTGTGTATTACTGTTTTTCTCTAAATATTTTCTCTCAATCTCACTAGAAGGTTCAAAATTTTATGAATTATAGAAATAAGAGGTGGCTGAGAAGAGATGTCTGAGGTCACATGAATAGGGGTACCCTCTTGTGGAGGACTATCTATGATCATACCATCAGTATAAGACATGAAATGAAATGTTAACAAAATAGTATCAGTATTTATATTAAATACTGATAAAGATGAGTTAGTATTTATACCTTGTATTATAGATAAATTATCATCATGTAGAGGAAGTGCATACAATGGTGGAACTGATAAAGCTTCACTAGTTGTAAGTGTAGGATGCACCCTTCCTTCCAGATCCACGGATAAGATAGAAGTATCGGTAGATAAGCCTGCACTACCTCTTTGAGGAAGTGGTTCTTGTGTGGTTGGAGGTGTTAGAGTTGCTAAATCCTTTTGAGTTTTATGTTCTTGTGGACTCCCCTCTTCTTCATCTGAATCATCATCATCATCCCGTGATTTTCTGAGATGCACACCAACTGTATTTTTTTTCGGAGTGAGACTCAATTGTATTGCAGAAAGCTTTGACCTTGGAGACTTCATCTGTAAGCTTGGCAATCTCATCATACCTTTCCTGAATAGATTGAGATGCAAACGGATCAGGAGATAATATATCTTCTACATCATATTGAGATATAGGTTCTTATAGGATAGAGCCTGTAGTAGCTGCTTCACCGGGAGTACATAAAAGTTCTTTTGGGCTTTGCTCTCTTCCTATGAAGATCCTTGAAGATAGATTTCTTTTCGCGGCTGTTTCCTGAGCAGCTTGTTGCTGCATATCAACCATGATCCTTTCAACTTGCTCAGAAGTATCAAAAATTTCCCTTACCCTTGAATCAAACTGTTGTGAATATGTTGTGTACTTGATGATAACTTAAACAAAACATCTAAGTAGATTTTACTTAGTGAAATAATGTAGCACTCGACGGATAAGAATTTTAGTCCCGACGGATAACTCATTATAGTCCCGATGGATGATTAACTTATTGTCCATCGAGTGAGTAGCTTATGTAATAATAAGTTTGTAGCACAGTGATGTATGCACCTTTGTATAGAATCTGTAGTAGCATATAAGTCATGTTGACTTTAACTAGATATGCAGAATGAAAGAGATATGTCCTAAGTCCAAATATGTATGAGGATTTAGGAATAACTTATTATGTAATCTGTTTTGATTTCATTGATATTAATAAAAGACTTGTTTTGTTTTTATTACGGGCTCTATCTATTTAAGTGTTTAAATAAGATATACCGTAGTTTAGAGTAAAGATTTTTATGGATTATGATGAGATCATAATAGTGGGACCTAAAAGATGATAACTCTAAATTTAAATAGTTCCTGGTCATAGGATTACTAACTGGTAATTAATAATCCGTAAAGATCGGTACATACCATGCTTGCTTCATTTTGAAGGATGTCTGTTCTTATAGATATTTGTGTAGTGACACTATAGCTAGTATGTAGGTGCTTATTATAGAATAAGTTCACTGAACATGACTCGCACAGCTGAACAACTAATGGAGTTCACTCACGTGTCAGCAGTTGTTCATATAGTGATAGTTGTACAAGTATTCATAGACTTGAGGTCATCATAGTCATCTTGTGTACACTGAACTATGCTTTGGTTTAGTTCTTAGTCTCCAGGGACAATAATTAAGGCTCTACTGGGTATAGGAATTTGTACACGAAGATAGTGTATGATCAATAAAGGATCTACCCCTTCCAGTGAAGGAAGAGAATGTTCAAAGCTGATCCACTTATGCTAGTTCAGGAATCTCTGGCCAGAGTGAATGAAATTAGAAAGGAGTTTCTAATTTATATAGAACTGAGCATAGTAAATGGGAAAGCAAATGATTAAATTAGATAGGCTTGACATAAGATCCATGCCTTGTATTTAATCAGGACATTGGAGGGTAGAAGGAATTAATTGTACGGTAACTATTCACTGAATAGGTTCTTGGTATTCTAAGCAGAGAATTCATATTATCCGGATACCACGCGATATGTTGAGAAACATCACTCACGATGTAGAATAAATATAATTAATCAGTTAATTATATTTAGTGAATTTTAGTATTCATGTAAATAATTAATAAAAGTTTATTATTATTTATTTCTACTACCGGCATAATATTGAACCTACAGGGTCACACCATAAAAGAATATTTTCTTTGATGAAAAAATGAGAGAGAAAATTATTTTCTAAATAGTTAAGAAAAGAAATAATGATTAAAATAGTTTTAATTATTATTAAAGCATTCTATGAAGATAAAATGTGGGGGTTAATATATATAAAGATATATTATAAAACCCTAGGAGAGCCCTATAAATAGAATGAGATGGATGGCTCATTCTAATTAAAACACAATTTTGGTTTTGTGAAAACCCTAGCCTCCATCTTCTTCCTTTCTCTCTCTCTCAAAACTCCATTTTATAAAAGCTCGGTTTTATAAAAGGTTCATCGAAGAGGATCGTTCTTGGTGGATACAGGTAGAGTGCTTCACACACTGAGGAGCAACTGCTAGCACTCCAATTTTATAAAGCTTCGATTCACGAGGTATGATTTCGATTCCTCAGTTTTTCCCTTTTATACGTTTTTCTATATGTGCGGTATAAGGTTTTTACGGAATAAATGTTATTTCACGCTTCCGCTCATCCATAAATTCCATCACATAATAGGTTGATTAATTGTACATAAGTAATGTCTTGTAATTCTATATAAGTGAAATGAAGTCAAGTGCCAAAATAGCTACCGACGGATGATTAACAAAGCCTTCGACGGATGATCAAATGACTATCAACGGATGTTTAACATAGCAGTCGACGGATGATCAATTAAGTTATCGACGGATGATCTGAAAGTCGACAGATGATCATATCAAGAATTCAAACATCAGTTGAACAGTGAAAGCTGAGACACAGCCGTCGAGTTGTATACAAACACATTGTGGGTAATAGAGGACGAAAAGCAGCAAAGATTAAGACTGTTAGATTTTATATTTGTTCAGTCTTTTTGACTTTGTAATCTTGGTATTATATAAAGCAAGAGAGTAGAAAATAGAAAAATAACTGAGATAGCTGAGAAACACAAAAACAGAGAAATCTTTGTAAGCATAATCTTTAGCATTTCCTGTATTCTCAGCAGTTCCATTTGTAAGCAGCTGTGAGCATTTCTGCACACAGAGTCCTCTCGATATATTATATATATCTTTGGTGGAATTGTTAAATCCACCAGAAAGTTTTTAAAGACTCTTGTTTTTAATTACTTATGTTTTGATTCGTTTAAGTTTACATTCTGCATTGTGCTAATCAAAACAAATATATCTATAATCGAGTTGAACATTTTTATTTCAAGAAAAAGGTTCAAGAATTCCATTGAACCCCCTTTCTTTAATTCTTGCTATATTGTTAAGGGACTAACAATTGGTATCAGAGCAAGCTCTTAATCTACAAAGAGTTTAAAGATCAAAACAATTCAGCAAGATGAACAAGAAAGATGTTGGAGTCAAGATTCCTTTTTTGATAAAGATAATTACCATCACTGGAAGGTAAAGATGTATCTTCACATGCTCTCTCAAGATGAGGCCTATGTGGACTGCATAGAAAGAGGCCCTCATATTCCAATGAGAGCTGCAATAGGAAATGAGCCATCTGTTCCAAAGCCAAGGCATGAATGGTCTGATCCTGACATTGAACAAGTCAGGAAAGATAAAAAGGCCATGAATATTCTGTTCAATGGTGTTGATGCAGACATGTTTGATAACATCATCAACTACAAGACTGCCAAGGAAGTTTGGGACACAATACAGATAATTTGTGATGATACTGAGCAAGTAAGAGAAAATAAAATACAGCTCATGATTCGGCAATATGAGCATTTTCACAATGAAGGAAGTGAGTCACTCACTGACATTTTTAGTAGATTCCAAAAACTACTAAATGCTCTTAAGTTGCATGGAAGAGTCTATCAGACTAAAGACTCCAATCTAAAATTTCTCAGATCTCTTCCAAAGGAATGGAAACCAATGACAGTCTCATTGAGAAACTCACAAGATTATAAGGAGTTTACTTTAGAGAGACTGTATGGCATTCTGAAAACCTATGAGCTTGAGATAGAGCAGGATGAAAGAATGGAGAGAGGAAAGAAGAAAGGAGGATCCATTGCACTAGTTGCTGATCTGGAAAAGGAGAAAGAAGTGAAGATGGAAGCTGTGAAATCAACTTCAAAGGTCTATGAAAGCAAGGGTAAGGGGCTAGCTGCAGAAAGTGAAGATTCATTGAGCCAAGATGACATGGAGGACATTGATGAGCACCTAGCATTCCTTTCAAGAAGATTTTCCAAGCTCAAGTTCAAAAAGAACTTTGGAGCAGCCAAGCCAAATAGAAACATGGTGGATAAGTCAAAATTCAAATGTTTCAAATGTGGCTTGGCAGGGCATTTTGCAAATGAGTGTAGAAAGTCAGATTCCGGTAAGAAAAGGTTTGAGTCTGTAGATTACAAGCAAAAATACTTTGATCTACTCAAACAAAAGGAAAGGGCTTTTATTACACAAGAGAATGACTGGGCAGCTGATGGTTTGGATGAAGATTAAGATGTCAGCTATGTCAATCTAGCCCTTATGGCCAAGTCTGATGAAACAGAGACAAGTTCCTCAAGCAATCAGGGAAACAGAAAGAATCTTTGGTACTTGGATAGTGGTTGTTCAAGACACATGATTGGTGATTCTACCCTGCTCACAGAGTTTAAGGAGAGAGCTTGCCCAAGTATTACTTTTGGAGATGACAACAAAGGTTATACTGTGGGATATGGCTTGATTTCAAAGGACAATGTCATCATTGAAGAGGTTTCCTTAGTGGATGGTCTCAAACACAATCTGTTGAGTATCAGCCAGCTTTGTGACAAAGGCAACTCAGTAACCTTCAACAAAGAAGCCTGTATTATGACTAACAATCAAAACAACAAAGTGGTTCTCACTGGTGTGAGAATAGAAAATGTGTACCTAGCTGACTTCAACTCAACCAAAGCAGAATCTGTAACTTGTCTTCTCAGCAAAGCAAGTCAAGATGAAAGTTGGTTATGGCACAAGAAGCTATCCCATTTAAAATTCAAGACCATGAATGAGCTGGTAAAGAAAGAGCTAGTTAGAGGCATTCCTCTAGTGGAGTTTACAAAGGATGGACTGTGTGATGCCTGCCAAAAAGGGAAGCAGATCAAAGCATCATTCAGGAAGAAACTTGATTCAGCAATTGAAGAGCCTCTGCAACTGCTTCACATGGATTTGTTTGGACCAGTCAATGTATTGTCAATTTCAAAGAAAAGATTTTGCCTAGTAATTATAGATGATTTCTCAAAGTTCTCTTGGACATATTTTCTAAAGTCTAAAGATGAGACTAGTGAAATCATCATCAATCACATAAGGCAAGTTAACAATCATCCTGATTTCATAGTAAGAAGAATCAGGAGTGACAATGGAACTGAGTTCAAGAACCATATCTTAAGAGCATTTTGTGAAGAAAATGGGAACTTGCATGAGTTTTCAGCAGCAAGGACTCCACAACAGAATGAAGTAGTGGAAAGAAAGAATAGATCTCTTATTGAAGCTGCAAGGACAATGCTTGAAGAATCAAAATTACCAACATATTTCTGGGCTGAAGCTGTAAACACTGCATGCTACACTCAGAACATCTCTCTGATTAATCAAGTAAGAAGCATGACACCTTATCAATTGTTCAAGAACAAGAATTCAACTCTAAACTTTCTTCATATCTTTGGCTGTAAATGCTATATTCTGAGAAATCAAACTGATCAAAATGGGAAGTTTGATGCTAAAGCAGATGAAGGAATTTTTGTTGGATATGCTGTTGGTAAAGCATATAGAGTCTACAATCTAAGAACCAACATTGTTGTTGAATCTATACATGTCGTGTTTGATGATAAAAATATTGAATGACTAAAAGATGGAGATTACCATGAGAGCCTCAAATTCGACAATGTTGAGATGGTCAGTGATGAAAGTGATGATGAGAGTGATCAAGAAACAGTGTCTAAGGATAATGCAGACAAATCTACCACCAATGAAGCACTTAACTCAACATCCGTCGAGTCACATAATGCTTCATCCGTCGGAAGGCAATCTGTGTTATCCGTCGGAAGACAACCTGACTCATCCGTCGGTACTCAAAATTCACCATCCGTCGGGTTATCTAAAGGAGCATGAAATCAAGGAAGGTCACCCATAGAAAGTACCCCTTTCTCAAATCAAAGATCCACAAACTCAGGGGGAGTTTCTAGCAATCAAAATATAATCACACATCAAGACAAGATTGAGGTCTCTTCATCTAGAGCTAATCTACCTCAACCAAGGAAATGGATAAAAGATCACCCCTTTGAACTAATTATTGGTGATGTGTCTTCTAGAGTTCAAACAAGAAGAGCAACTCAGGAAGAATGTCTATACAGCAGCTTTATGTCAAAGGAAGAACCAAAGAAGGTAGAAGAAGCTTTGTTGGATCCTGATTGGATTTTAGCAATGCAAGAGGAGCTAAACCAATTTGAAAGGAATAAAGTCTGGAAGCTGGTACCCAAGCCTAAAGGAAAGAATCCAATAGACACCAAATGGGTATTCAGAAACAAGATGGATGAAAATGGCATAGTAGTAAGGAACAAAGCCAGATTGGTTGCTAAAGGCTATTGCCATCAAGAAGGAATAGATTTTGATGAAACATTTTCCCCTGTTGCAAGACTTGAAGCCATCAGAATCTTCTTAGCCTATGCAGCCCATGCCAATTTCAAGGTTAATCAAATGGATGTCAAAAGTGCCTTTCTGAATGGAGATTTGGAGGAAGAAGTGTACGTTAGTCAACCTCCTGGCTTTGAAGATCCAAATTTTCCAGAATATGTCTATTATCTACTGAAAGCACTTTATGGACTAAAGCAAGCACCTAGAGCCTGGTATGACACTTTATCAAAGTTCCTTTTGGAAAATCACTTCACAAGAGGTACTGTAGATAAAACTTTATTTTTTAGAAATGGTAATGGCTCTAGCATACTTGTTCAAATTTATGTAGTTGATATTATTTTTGGCTCCACAGATGAGAAACTTTGTAAAAAGTTTGCCAAACTGATGCAAAGTAAGTATGAAATGAGTATGATGGAAGAACTAACTTACTTTCTTGGTTTACAAGTTAAGCAAGTTAGTGATGGAATATTCATTAGTCAAACTAAATATATTTTTGATCTTTTAACGAAGTTTGATCTAATGGATTGCACATCTGCACAAACTCCCATGACCACTGCAACTAAGCTTGAACTAAACACTATTGAAAAGTCTGTGGATATTTCAAGCTATAGAGGCATGGTTGGCTCACTTCTGTACTTAACAGCTAGTAGGCCAAATATAATGTTTGCTACATATTTATGTGCTAGATTTCAAGCTGATCCTAGAGAGTCTCACTTGATAGCTATTAAGAGAATTTTCAGATATCTCAATGGAACACCAAAACTTGGCATTTGGTATCCTAGAGATTCTGGTTTTGATCTAACTGGTTATTCAGATGCAGACTATGCAGGTTGCAGAATTGACAGAAAAAGCACAACAGGAACTTGTCAATTTCTAGGAAACAAGCTTGTGTCCTGGTTCAGTAAAAAGCAAAATTCAGTTTCTACCTCTACAGCTGAAGCTGAATATATTGCTGCTGGCAGTTGCTGTGCACAGATTTTATGGATAAAAAAAATCAATTGCTAGACTATGGTTTGCAAGTTGAGAGGATCCCTATTTTCTGTGATAACACAAGTGCAATTGCCATCACTGAAAATCCAGTGCAACATTCAAGTACAAAGCATATAGACATCAAGTACCATTTCATAAGGGAACATGTAATGAATGGTACTGTAGAGTTACATTTTGTTCCAAGTGAGAAGCAACTTGCAGATATATTTACCAAGCCACTGGATGAATCCACCTTTTCTAGGTTGGTAAGTGAGTTAGGTATGCTTAATTACTCTTGAATCTATCTGAGTTATTTTGCAAGTTGATATGTAGCCAGAAATTTAACTGATTTTTAGTCTTGGGTGAAATTTTGGCTAAGTCAAAATTTGCATCTCGACGGATGACCACTATCCATCTAGTTGAGTCATCCGTCGATATACAATGTGCAAATAAAAATCAATTATTTTTCTGGAATCTTTTAAAACTCGACGGATAACAGTTTATCCTTATCCGTCGAAGTGTCTAAATCTTAACCGTTAATTCCCTGAACATTATCCATCGAGTATACTTACAGTTTGTAAGCATTACACGACGGATAATGGGTGGAATTTTTACAGTTTATTTTTTAAACGGCTAATTTAGGCAATTTCTATTGGGTAATTTACTTTTCTTTATTATTTTCATCCGTTGTTTTTGAGGGAGTATAAAAGCTTATTTCATTCCAATTATTTTCTTTTATCATTCTCAAATTCAACTGCTTTTATTTTATTCTCTCTCAAATAAATATCCTCTTTCTCTTCAAACTTTCATTCTCTAACAATGGCACCTGTAGTAAAGATCATGTCTCAGACTGGGTTCATTTATGAGAAGAACAACTTCACTGCTTTCGTCAATAAGGGTATTCAGCAATCAGAAGACTATCACAAGATGATGGACTTCGTGAAGAACTGCAAGTTAAGTTATGCCATGCTTGAATCACCCACAGTTTACTATGAAGTAGTTGAAGAGATGTGGACCACTGCAAACTACAACTCTACTGACAAAACCATCACTCTAACTATCAAAGGTAATGAGTTCTGTATCAATAGTGATGTGATAAAAGCATGTTTCAAAATTCCTGATGATAATGTAACTTCACCACACACTGACACTGATATTATCAATATGCTTAATTCCATGCATTATGTACTTCCTACTAATAAGCTAAGTGAAATTAGAAGATTAGGTCTTAGGAAGGAATGGAGTTTCATGTGTGATGTTGTGACTAAAGTTTTCTCTGGAAAAGTCAGTAATTTTGATTCTGTGAACATTTCCATGCTTAACATGCTATACATGCTAGTTACAGATAAATTTTACAATTTCAGTGACCTTGTCTTGTATGAGTTAGGTTTTAAACTAGGTGAGTTAGCCAAAAGGGGAAAGAATGTATATTATGCTAGATTTTTCATGATATTGGCTAACCATCTTTGTCAAGAGATTGTACTTGAGAACCCAAACAACAAATTAGCTTGTTGGGTTCAAGAGAGAAGAATCATTGAAGATTTGAACAGAGCCAACCATCATAGGGATGTGCCAATGTTCTACTTTCCTATAATGCAGACACCTCAGGTAAGCGAGGTAAGTTCATCCATACCCTCAACTATTCCAATCTCCTATTTTTCTTTGAGTTCAGGCATAGCTATGGCAACTGTGACAATGACCAAACAGTTGCCTACCAAAGCTACCAAAACAACTGTAATCTCCAAATCCAAATCAAAAAAAACTCCTCTAGTATCTCTCAAAAGGTACTAGTTGAAAAATCTACCAAAGCCAAACAGGGGAGTGTGAAGGAGGGTCAGATAGGTGAGGGAAGGGGTGAATATAAAAGAATCCCCAAGGATAAGGTTGGAGAGTTGAGTGAATCCCAGCCTAGCCACACTGCAGTTTCCCAACAAACAACAGTGCTTAAAAGGGACAAAAGCTCACTTCTAGCTGCATCCTCCCAAAAGGATGTGGCTATTGAATAAAGCTTTCATCCAAGAGTACAGGCCAAAAGGGTTAGGGACACAAGCTCACCCCAAACTTATACTAGAAAGAAGAAATCCAAAACAACTGGGGATGCACAGGGCACACACACAGTGCAAACTGGTGCTAAAGACACAGTCCCTGCATCTTCTCAAATTCAGATTGATGTGGCTCTAATAAATGTGGAGTCACGGCCAAGATCTCTTATAATAGAAGCCACTGAAACACCATACTCACCAACTAACTCACTGGAAGTGGATATGATAAAAACTTCAATTCCTGATTCCCCTTCTTTAACTCTGTTGGGGAAGCCAAAATCTAGTGCAAGTGAGCATAATCTTTTAGATGATTTGTTGGCTCACTTGCCAATTCTTTCAGATACTATTGTGACATTTGTGCCTCAAATAACTTAAATCAACACAGAGTCAACAATAGTTTCTCTTCCCACCTCATTCATTTCTACTCTCTCGATGGATATTGCTCATCCGTCGAGTAGTGATTGTATCCCGACGGATAAGCTTAACAGCAGTTATCCGTCGGATAACTTTACCACTCACCCGATGGATATCACTTATCCGTCGAGTGTCTCTGCACAACTTCAAACTTCAATTATTTCATGTGCAGAAGATTTAGTGGTAATACAGTCACTCTTAGGACTGAGAGAGGAGAGTGCTTTGAGTGAGAGGCTGGGTTGCTCCCAGGCAAAAGGAGAGGAAAAGAGTGAATCTCAGCAATCGATTTATTCAGGATTGGCAAAAGTGAGTGAGAGGAGTCCCACCTTAGTAGGTGAAGGTGAGGGTGTGAGGGTGGGGAGCCAGGGTGAGACCCTGATGCAATAAAAGAGAGATTATGAGAGAAAGGCAGGTACAGGAGAAATAAGGATGGATCCAGCCATTGCTAGTGAGTCAATGATTGTGGATGATGCTGAAAAGGAAAGACAATTTTAGCAACATTACAAAGCTGAAATTGATAACATTTCCTTGGATGCTGACACTTTTACTCATCCTGTGTCAGCCTATCAATCATTTGGCTGCTCAGGGCAATATGGAGGCAGAGCAGACTTTGAATTTAGTGCGCACCACAGAATCTCTTCAAAGAGATAAAGCTGTTGTTAACAGGATGCCTTCTCAAGCTGGAGAGCCATCTGAAGAATTTGGAGTAAATTCTAATGATGATGACTCTGGTTCTTTGGATGGAAGCATGAACTTAGGGGGATATGAAGGCCCAAGTTCTGCTTTAAGTTTACCTGAATGGGCATGGGCAAAGGTATCTACACCAGGATAATTTGAGGTGTCTTTGGTCAAACAAGTAATGGCTATTTAACAGGCCCTTCAGGAAACTTCAGATGCTGGTACCAAGGTTGTTCTTCAAGCTCACCTAGACTCCCTACATCTTATGAAGATCCAGCACTTAAGACAGAATCTCAGTGTGGATGAATTGAAAAGAGATATAGCTGACTTGAAGACCTGTAACTCTGAGAAGCTGGATTCAGTAATGTCATATGGTACCATGCAAGATCTATTACTAAGATTGAGGAGAGAATCAGACTCTGAAAAGAAGTTAGCCAAGCTGGAAAATAGAGTTCAAGTTATTGAAGATTCAGTGGCTATTCTTCTTCAAAATCAACAGACTCAGACAAATCTTCTCATGCAACTGGCTAAAGCACAAGGCCTAACTCCTCAACTTGATGATAACAAAAAGGGGGAGAGAGAATCAAGTAAGGGGGAGAAAGGACCAACATAGGGGGAGAAACTTCAAGTACAAATTAGCAAAGTAATTGTACCTTCAATTACTATCTCCAAGCCACCAGTTGCAGATGGTATAGATCTAATTAAAGCAGCAACAACAAATTTGAAAGTTGCTGAAAAAGGAAAGTTGAGTTTGATCAACTGGGATAAGATTGATGAGGAGATACATAAAAAGTTTGAACTAGTCAAGGAGCTAGTTAAGTCAGCCATCCATCACTCTCATGTCAAGCCAATCAGTGTGAATGAGATGAGCATGAACTATCTGGAGAAAGGACAATCTTCCTGCATCAAATCACAAAATGCTGAAATAATTCTCAAACCAAGGGCAAATTATCCAAAGTCATCTTTGAAGAATCCCTTAGACACTGTGTATGAGACACCCAAGCCTGATGAAAAGAAGCTCCTGTGAAGATCCATTGTCTTCTATAAAGATCCAGCTGATTCAGCCTCAAAAAGGAGAATTGCTAAGATATTCAGAAATGGAAAGGAAATTTGTGTGGTAGCTGGACATCCATAATTCGCTCAAGTAAAGAAAGAAGAAAAAGCAAGATTAAAGAAGGAAAAGAGGCAAGCTACTCTAGATGCAAAGAAATCTAAACAAAAGAAAGAGCAGATTGTCATCTTGGCCAAGCTACAGGCTGTAAACTCTTCTCAACAAATTCCCTCTCAACCATCTGAAGCTGCTGAATCAAAGAAGAAGATTGAAGAACAGAAGAAATCCCCAAGAAAGAAAGAATTGGCTAGAATAACAAAAAGGAAACTGGATGTTGTTGACAAGGAATTGGAAGATCAATTTCCTAAGGAATCCACACCAGCTAAAACTCAAGCATCAAAGCCCTCTGTGGTATTTGAAGACATAAGGGTGGTGGTCCCCTACAGGAACATACATGGAGAGCCTATTGTGCCAAAGGATGAGCCAATAGAGTGGGATAAATTACCAATTCCTGACTTCAACTTGCCAATCCTTACCAAGCCAAAAAGGACAAAATCAAGGGCAGTCAAGAAAGTGAAGCTGTCACCTCTCAAATCCAAGTTAGTAGTTAAAGCTCAATCGAAGGTCAATAGGGGAGACTACTTATACTTGTGTGACATCAAAGAATTCTCAGATCTAAACCTTTATCTGGATGAACTGGATGAAGTAAGGGCAATTGATGCATACAGAAACCTACCTGAAAGGTTGGTGTTCAAGTACAAAGGAGGAAGGGAGATTCAGTGGCCTCTTCATAGGATACTTCAAGAAAGCTAAGCTGTGTGGATCAAAGTCTATTCATCCTTCAAGAAAAACTTTGGGTTCAATGTAACTGCAAGAAGACTAGTATTGAAGAGGATTGAAGAGCTGAGGAGTGTTAGAGCTAAAGATGCACTCCCAAAGACTCTAATCATCCCATACACAGGGAGAAGAGTGCATCTAAGGCCCTATTGGCTGATGGAATTCATGGATGACAAGGGTGTGAGAAGATTCTTCAGACTAGAAGACCAATTGAGTATCTCTAGCAATGAGACTCTCTTGGAGATGCAAGAAATGCTAAATCTCTCAGAATCTGATGAACTAGAATTTCACAGGCAGCTCCAGAATCAAATTGAAGAAAACAACAGAAAGCTTGGAAGAAGATCCAGACCTTCAAGGAACTAGAAAAACCTGCTCAGGCTAGAGGAGAATCTTGAACTGACTGTGAGCCAAACCTTGTACATTTTGTTTAATTGAAGCACTTTTAGTTTTATCTACTTATCTTTAAAAATATATGTTTATGATGTTTTGTTATCATCAAGTATCTCTTAATTTATGGCTACAATTCCATTAGACATAAATTGGGGGAGATTGTTGTGAATATGTTGTGTACTTGATGATCACTTAAACAAAACATCTATGCAGATTTTACTTAGTGAAATAATGTAGCACTCGACGGATAAGAATTTTAGTCCCGACGGATAACTCATTATAGTCCCGACGGATGATTAACTTATTGTCCATCGAGTGAGTAGCTTATGTAATAATAAGTTTGTAGCACAGTGATGTATGCACCTTTGTATAGAATCTGTAGTAGCATATAAGTCATGTTGACTTTAACTAGATATGCAGAATAGGTTGATTAATTGTACATAAGTAATGTCTTGTAATTCTGTATAAGTGAAATGAAGTCAAGTGCCAAAATAGCTACCGACGGATGATTAACAATGCCTTCGACGGATGATCAAATGACTATCAACGGATGTTTAACATAGCAGTCGGCGGATGATCAATTAAGTTATCGACGGATGATCATATCAAGAATTCAAACATCAGTTGAACAGTGAAAGCTGACACACAGCCGTCGAGTTGTATACAAACACATCGTGGAAGCCCATTAACTGGGTTATAGAGGACGAAAAATAGCAAAGATTAAGATTATTAGATTTTATATTTGTTCAGTCTTTTTGACTTTGTAATCTTGGTATTATATAAACCAAGAGAGTAGCAAATAGAAAAATAACTGAGATAGCTGAGAAACACAAAAACAGAGAAATCTTTGTAAGCATAATCTTTAGCATTTCCTGTATTCTCAACAGTTCCATTTATAAGCAGCTGTAAGCATTTCTACACACAGAGTCCTCTCGATATATTATATATATCTCTGGTGGAATTGTTTAAATCCACCAGAAAGTTTTTAAAGACTCTTGTTTTTACTTACTTATGTTTTGATTCATTTAAGTTTACATTCCGCATTGTGCTAATCAAAACAAATATATCTATAATCGAGTTGAACATTTTTATTTCAAGAAAAAGGTTCAAGAATTTCATTCAACCCTCCTTCTGTAATTCTTGCTATATTGTTAAGGGACTAACACAAGCTTTATTGGTGAGTCATATATTGAGACTAGGACAGCCGCAGGTATTACCATCCTGATGACTCCTAGAAGTTGTTTGAGGGTTTTCAGCGTATCCTCCGTAAATATCTCATGTTTGATCTTTAATGCTTGTTTAGGAAATTAAGTCTTGACCAATCTTCTTTTCTTTGGTCCAGGGATAGTAGCATCAGTACTTACAACATCATGAGTTGATGTGTCCTGTGAAGTTGGTGAAACAACTAGTGCTTGAGTAGAATTAGTTTTAAATTTTTGAAATATTTGATGATAACGGAGCATTGTCCTCATCATCAGAATCTGACTCAGCAACAACAAGCCTTCTCTTTTTGAATTCTGAAAGTTTTTTACTAAAATGAGAGGTTGTTGTCTGACTTCCACCCTGACCTCCATCAGTATTTGAAGGTGGTTTTTGAGAAGCCCTAAGTCCTGATCCTTAAGAAGAATCAGACTTTGCTAGCCTGTTTCTTTTAACAACAGGTGCCTATTGAGCGATACCTGAGGTGGATTATATTTGGATGTCTATTTGGGTCTTAGAGCTAGGTTTAGCAATAGAGGGTTCCCATCAATATTTATCTGTAGCTTAGTTCTTTGCATATTCTGTTGTGCATATCTCTCAGGAAACCTTGCAATAAGAAAGTCCCTAGTAGAACTGGGATTCTAAGATTAGGAATATCATCCCTCTCTTTATCCTTGTTAAGCAGATAAGAGAAGGCTCTTTTGGTCAATTTAAAAATAGCTAGCAGGAATTGCTATATTTGGGAAACAGTGGTTAAAAATTAAAAAGAATGTAGTAGAAAGTACCCTATTTATTAAGACATCATAGGTAGAGAATCAAAATTAGTACTCTTGTTGTTAAATGCTCTAGTTATGCGGTCAAAGAAGAAATTCCACTCTCTTTTAAGTCCAAGCCTCTTCAATTGACCCAGGTTCTTTATCTCCTTGTCATACCCAATTCGGGAAAGAAATCTCATCATCTCTCTATCATCAATTGGAGATGTATAACCGTCGTGAGAGGGGATATGAAGAGCATCCTTGACAGTTTGAGGAGTGACTACCTTTATTTCCCCATTGAATTCAAATGTTATACTTGGTGTACCTCCATTAGGACTATTAGTGTTTGTGCCCTAGAGACCACACCATAATATTTTAGTTTAAGATATTTAGATTATTAATGTTTATATTCTATAGATTATTCCCTTTATAATTTATTATGTCTTAATTTACTGTGATATAAATGTTTGATTAATAAATGTCCTTAGAATATGACATGAATTATATATGTAGCGACTGGGATTTTCGTGATGTATTTATTTGAATAAAGTATAGTTCTTGTGCTGTTATGTGGATTTATGTGAATAAAATAAAAGGATAAATGATTTTTATGGTTAATGTATAATTTCTATGAAATAGTAATAGGGAACGGGAAAAGTCTCGTTCCAATTTGATGAGTCAGCTAAGTGCTTAAGCTGTGATTGTCGGGCCGTCAAGTAGAATGAGACCTGTTATTCAAAAGATGGATTAAAAGAGAATTATATGTTAAATTGTATCGAAACAAATTGCGGTGCCTAGTGTTATGTAAATATGTGTTATTTGTGAATACATGTATAAATTGTGAATTCGTGAGATTTTAAATATTTTAAAAGGATTTATTTGTTTTAAATAATGATTTATTGGTCCTTATATATTTTTATTAAATTATGGAAATATGAACAAGGTGTGAGATTTGCTTCATTATCTCTAAAATAGTCCAAGGGACTTTTTAAAAATGATAGTTGGATTTATTTGGATGCTCTGATATTTTAAAATGATTTTATGAAGTTTATTTCTATTATTTGGGAATTATTGGTCAAATCCGTAGATATTAATTCGGTTTCTCAAAAATCTATTTTAAAATATGGGAGAAGAGCTAATTTTATGCTCTTTATTTTAAAACTAGATTTGGAATATTTTCTGATTTTATAAAGTTGTTTTATATTTTAAAAATAGATATTTATTGATTTATGAGAGAAATGAAAACAAGTTTCTAGAAATTTGATGGAAAATGACTTTTTTGCCCCTGCCACAAATATATATACTCCCCATTCCCTTTCTTTTTCTTTTCTCCTTCCCGGCTCTCTCTTTATCTTCTCTCTCTACACTCGGTACTCTATCTCTCTCTCTCCTCTTACTCTCTTTGATCCTCGTCTCAAACTCAATTCTAATTTAGGATTTGAGTTCCTCTCACCTTATATATATACATACATGGTTGCATGTATAGGTGTGTGTGTTTGTGCTTGGTTCGGTGATGAACCCTCTCAGGTTCTTGTTTTGATTCGAGTTTTAGTTCGATTATGCAGAAAAGTTATTGATGAATGCTTGCATGTGTTTGTTAACTGGATTCTTGAGATATCAGTGAGGTTTCGTCGAAGAAAACCCCGATTGGGGCATCTCCGAGGCCTTGCCTCCGCTGGTGATGAACTCCGGTGAGCCGGCGGTGGACTATGAGGCTTGTCTGAGTCCTATAATAACGATTCAAATTCAATTAGTTGATGCATGTTAATTTAGTGTGAAATTTTAAGTGATCAATTTTGAGTATTGATTTTTTTGTAAAGTCGAATTACGTGTTTTAAACTTGGTTTATTGATTTGAGATTACACATGTTAGTATTATTGAAATATTCGGTTTTTAAAGAATTATTGGATTCGTTTTAATTGTTTAATTCGGTTGAGATGATTCTAGTCCATGCATTTTGGTTCGAATACGTTTAAATGAAGAATTTGCATTTTTGATTTAAAAATTATTATTACTAGGTTCGAAATTTTGAATAATTTGATTCTAGTTATTTGAGTAAATTCGAATATGTGTGATGATAAGATATAAAATTAGGGTTGATTGATTTGGAGATGATATGCGTTAAGATAAAAATTGTATGTTATAGTTTTGGCTTGGTATCTTAAGTCGTTAAGTTGATAATTATACAAAGTAGAGTTGCATGTTAAACGTTATGTATTAAAGAGCAATTATATATATACTCTATTGTGATTGTTTGGTGGTATTAGAAGGGCAAGAGTAATTATAAGTACGTTATGCCTGTCTCTTGACAAGTTAATAAATAGGTGATATATGATATCGAGTAATACAAATCGATGATTATGTGTTAAGTGTAAGTTTTGAGATAATTGGTATTGTAAAGAATAAAAGAATATATCTTGTTACATGATAGGTGTATATATGCGTATAAAAGATAAAGGTTTATTGCGATTGGGGTAGAAGTTAGACGTTCTGAGAAACGTCGGGGAATTGATCAAGTATCTAATTAGGGTTTTGTTTTGTATTGTAGATTTGAATAGCAGAGGCATTCAGGCTAGTAAAGGAAAGGAAGTCCTAGGTTGAAGTAGCTCAGGTTCCATTAAACAGGAAATCTTTTTGAGGAAAGTAACGTTGCCTTCTATTATAAATTGATTACATAAAGATTATTGTTGATGCCATGAAAGAGTAAAGGATTCTTGTAAAACTTGTTATTGATTCTTATGAAAACCCTGTTATTGCTCCTTGCGATAATCCTGTTATCAATCCTTGTGACAATCCTAATAGTAAACCCTTGCTCAAGTACGTAAACCATATCCTTGTGCTTTGTTAACTTATGATCCCTTAACCCAAAGAGAGTCTTCGTGAGCCTTTCTCTTGTTATATCTTGTTAACCTAGATTCCTTGATAATCCCCTATGCCTTGTACATATCATTCTTTGGAACAAATCTTATTGCGGCCTGGTACACCCTGTTTAACATTTGATCGATATCCTTAACTTATGATTCCTGCTTACTTTCGATTTGTTCATTTCCCTTGAAATTCCTTAATTGGACTTAAGAATGACTTTCGACTTGAAAGAGTCCAAATTTTAATATCTGGGATATATCGTGTAATTATTTTTGCTAATAAATAAATATTTTGTATTTATTCTATGATTATTCTATGAATTATTTGTTAAGTAGTATATGTGTTTGGATATTTAAATATGATATAATTTAAGTATTTTAATTTTTATATGTCCAAAACAAAGTGTAGATAATTGTCATATTTTTCTTTTAATTTTTCTGTTATTTTATAATTTTATAAAAGATTTATGGATTTAACAAATTATATTTCCGAGTATTTATAAACTATTTTGTATAAACTATTTTTATTTATTTTCGAATTATTTTGAATTAAAATATGAATTTTTGTTCGAGAGATTGTTTGTATGATTTGATGATTGCATGTTGTAGAGATTTTCTTCCTGATGATTTTGATAAATTATATAACTGATTTGGAGTTCAATAACATGCTCAAATCTGTGTTTTAATTTCAAATTTTAAAATAAGGGTTTATAACCCGTATGAATATTCTTAACTGAAATTTGGGGGTTTCTATTCTAGGGGTTACTAGATTGTTTGATTGGTATGGATTTGTAGAGCTTGAAAAGAGGAATCGATTGGTGGTGGTATCGTCAACAGACGAAACCGAAATCGAGCTGGCCGGAGCAATAAAGAACTCCCTGTCCGGCGAGTTTTCTTCGAGGTTTTTCGGCCAACTAAGGGGTTATCTGTGTGATTTGATTGCATGGTTGTGTTCCTAGTGTTGTATAGATGTGATCTGGAGGAGATGGTGGTGTGAGGATACCGGAATCGTGATCTCCGGCGAGGTAGGTGTGTTTTCCAGCGAACCCCTGTACAGCGAACCCCTGTACAAATTGCTATTTAGTACTCTAGTTTGAAAAAACGATGAACTTTTGTCCCTGAACTTTCCAGACTTTGCAAAAATAGGATTCTTGTTTTAAAAATAATTAAAAATCATATATTCTATTTATTTTAATTATAAAAATTCGATTTTAATTATCAAAAATCTTAAAAATTATTATTTTAATTCTAAAAATTATTTTTAATTCAAAAATAAATCTGAATTAATTAGTTAATTAATTTTAGTTGAAAATTAATTAGTTAATTGGTCAATTAATTCAAAAATTAATTGATTAATTAATTAATTAATTATTAATTAATTATTAATTAATTATTTAATTAGATTTACTTATTTATTTTGATTTAAAAATTTCCGAAAATTAGTTTTGAGATTTAAAATATTATTCTAAATTATTTTCATAGCTCGATAATTATTGTAAAATTATTTTAAAGCCGGATTCCGGAAATCGAACCCTGTTTATTATTTTAAAATGATTCAATAGCCCGATTTAATTCTGAAAAATGTTTAAAAATTTATATTAAATATCCGAAAAATTATTTTAACATGAAATCTTCTTTGAAAAAGTATTTTTATCGAATATCTTACGTGTTATCTGTTATATGTGAACTGATTGATATGTTGTATGTGTGTACATGTATCGTTTGACTGTTTTAATCGTAACTTTCAATCTGTAAATCGGATTTGGGTGAAACGAAGGGTAGGTGGAAGCTTATATCGAATAGAATCAAGCAAGATAAGTATTGATAGATACTTGTTATATTTGAGCAGAAGAGGCAAGGCGTAGGAAATGGAAGCAAGTAGTCGGAGAATAAGAGATAGTGATCGAAAGCCAGTGAAGCGTTAACAAGTTAAGACAAGGCAAGTATTCTGAACCTTCTCAAGATATATTGCGAATTATTGATAATTATGTTTTATATTGCAAGTGCTCTGAAGCACTGAACCCTAAACCTTGATTCAAGTTATTAATCTTTGAGCCGCAAGCCTTATTCTTTCTGAACCATTGATTGTCGGATACCCAGATACAAACTACGGATATACGATACTACTCCACAAATACATACAAACTAAATACCAATCACTGATATGAAATTGTTTAACACTCAAGCATTTATACCTTATACCTTGGAAGACTAATCCATATAACCACGAGACTTTGATTCTTTTGCTATCCAATTCTTATATTGACCGATTGCCAATCTTTGTATTTGCCATGTTGTTCCCATATGAAGATTGTGAACCATCTTACGCTTGAAACTCAATAATGTTTATGATTCAGTTTATTACTTTACATTATTTATTCTATTATTGTGATAGAATTGGATTATTTTATAAAATATGGACCAGATTCGTGGTCAGACCAGATTGGTGGTCAAGTTAGGCCAATGTGTGCCTTGGATCCAGTAATTAGAGTAGAGTTGTGTGCCTTGCTCGGGGTTAGTGCGTAGGTGATCAGCAGCCTAACCTTGGTTTATAAAATGAAAATTAAATGTCCAATTCTAAATCATTGCTTAGCCATAAACTTGTTACCTTAATTCATTCCACTTGATCATTATTTAATCTCAGTATTGTCAAAGTGACTTGCTGAGCTAGTTAGCTCATTTGTGCAATTCCGTTTATGTTATTTTCAAGTTAAGAAGGAACATATTGGTAGCGCGGATCCCCAATCCAGTGTGCGAGCTAGGAATCCATGTTGAGCGGAATAAGCTAATTGAAGACTTTTGTGATAGTTTAAGTTTGAGAAGTTGTAAGAATAATAATCAGTTGTAAGTTTGTATAGTTGGGATTTGGAAGCTTGTAATATAAGTGTGTGTGTGTGTGGCTTGTGTGTATACTTTAACCTATTGCGATCCGTGTATGTTGGTAAGTAGGGTCACTGTGTATTACTATTATCTTTATTTTTATTATAAGCAGGTTTATATATATGGTGTGTGTGTTGTGGATCCCAAACTTCTGACCCGGGTTTGGAGAGCGCCACAGGTTTGGTATTAGAGCTACATATTATAAGTCACCGACACAAGCCTAGATTGTCGGGGCTGGGTAAAGGGTTGTGATTAGAAGTAAGGAATAAAAAGATAGAACGTCGACATTTTGAGTGCAACTGTATAATAGGTGTTAGTATGATTTCTGTTGTGGTTCGAGATTCTTATTTTGCGATTTGATTTCAGATAGCAGCGATGGCAGATTCTTTTATTCCAGTGCTAGCTGATCATTCTGAGCCTTCAGTCGGAGGACCATCTTCTGATCCACAACCTGTTCTTCCACCGGTGTTGGCTATACTACCTCCTGTTATGATAGAAAATGTACCACTGTGAGCTATTCCACCTCCTGGTATGAGGCCACCTATCCGAGGACCCCCACATGCTGGTTCAGACTCTACTGGGCATTCATTTACAGGATCACCATTTCAGTCTACTCCACATCATGTTCCTTATTTCTGGTATGAGGCTCTTCTTTTAGAGCGTGAGGCCCTGTTGGCACAGATTCGAGAGCTGCAGCATATAGTGAGGACTATAGATGTTGACAGGAGTATGAGGGAGCTTCGAGAGGAGATTTTTGTGACGCGGATGATTCTTGAGGCTAGACAACATAGAGCTACATGTGAGTATGCAGGCCCTGTTGCTCTTATGGGATGGGCCAAGAGGTGATGAAGGATCTTGAGAGGTTTGGTGGACTAGAGTTTCCTTGGAGCTAGAGACAGAGATGCCAAGCCAGTGTTGCTGTGGTTGTTTTTAGTATATATATTAGTGTGAAGTGTGTATTAGCAGACTTTTGGCTTGTATTTATAGACTAGATCTGCTGAGTAGTGTGTAGGCATGTTGCACCTCTTTTGCTTTTGAAGCGTTTTCACGCTTGTACTACCAAAACTTTGATATATATATATTAGTACCTTTTCTTTTCCAGCACTGTCATTTACATTACTGCACCTATTTTATTTTACTCTATTTATTGCATCAGTTATAACTCTTGTGATGCCATATACCCTATCCCCTTAATTGTTTACATTCTGTAAAGAAGCATGCAATTTACTTAGTTCGATTATTACAACTGTCTTCAAAAGGAGATAATTTTGTTTTATAAAAAAAATTCATAAAAAGGATTGGATTTAAAGGATAAATAAGTTGTTTGATTCTTTACAGATATGCCTCCCAGAAGAAATACCCGTTCTACCAACCAGAATGAAGAAACCAAGCAACAACAACAACTAGAATGCAAACCTAGGTCCCTTAGACCCAACAGTAGCCCAGATTCTTCAGATCTTGGCTCAATAAATAGTTCACCTGACTCAATAACAACAAAGATAGACCAACCCCCGGGTACATTTTAAGACTTTTCAGGCTATGAATCCACCAGAATTCAAGGGTTCTTTAGATCCAATTAAAGCGAGTGTTTGGTTAAAGGAAATAGAGCAGTCATTTGCTTTGGTTAAGGTAAAGGAGGAATAGAAGGTTGAGTTTGCAAGTTATTATCTGAAGAATGAAGCCACCTACTGGTGGAAAACTGTAAAGACATTGGAAGGTATAAATGTTGTTACTTGGGAGAGATTCAGAGAATTATTTTTAGAAAATTATTTTCCCCAGTTTGTTCAGGATCAGAGGGAGTTGACAGTTTTGGAGATAAAGTAAGGAAATATGTCGGTAGCTGATTATGAAAGTAAGTTTGAGGAATTGTCAAGGTTTGTACCGTCATATATGGATACTGATATGAAGAAAGCTAAGAGATTTCAACAAGGTTTAAAGCCATGGATCAGAGGGAAGGTATCCATATTTGAATTGGATACCTATGTAGGAGTTGTACAGAAGGGTATGATTGCCGAAACGGAGAGCGAGATGTCATAGAAAGAGAAGGAAAGTAAGAAAAGAAAGTTTGAAGGAAATGAAGGACAATAACAAGCAGGGAAGTTTCCAAATTTCAAGAAGGGCAAGTTTCAGCCAGGAAGAAATTTTAATTTCAAGAAGCAAACTGCAGGAGACGGAGGTCAAGGCAACCGTCCAGCTAATGTGAACCAGCCAAATCAGCTAAGGCTACTTTTCCAGAAATATGGAGGATTTTGTAATAAGTTGAATATGGTTTGTTATAAGTGTAATCAGAAAGGGCACTATTCGAGGGAGTGCCATAACCAGCCAGCCAGAGAGCCAGTGAACAAAGACCGGCCTATCCAAAATCCGGCAGTTAAAGTTCCAGCAATTGGATTTACATGGTTTAAGTGCGGAAAGCCAGGACACATAGCAAGGGATTGCAAGACACCATCTCCAGTTAGCAATGTATTTAGAATCATGGGATCCACTCCAGTAGTGAATGAGACTCCAAGGGCCGGAGTTTTTGACATGTCTATGAAGGACGCTATCCAGGATATTGATGTCGTGGCAGGTATGCTTAATGTGAATTCTTTATGTGCCAAAGTGTTAATAGATTTAGTAGCAACTTAATCGTTTATTTCTCAGGATTTTGTTAATAAGTTACATTGTCCGGTTGAGTGTTTAAATGAAATAATTACCGTGGAATTAGCGAATCAAGAACGTGTATATGTTAAGCAAGTTTGTGTAAATTGTGAGATTGAAATTTGTGGTAATAAGTTTTATGTGGATTTGATACCATTCAAGTTAGGAGAGTTTGACGTTATCCTAGGAATGAATTGGTTATCTAAGCACGATGCTCATATAGACTGTCGTAATAAGAAGGTAATTGTAAAGACGCCAGACGAGAAAGTGGTAACATTTAAAGGTTAGAAGCAAGCGAATAGGTTCTTAACGATGATTCAAGCTAAAAAGTTGCTACGAAAAGGAAGTGAGCATTTCATTGCGTATGTGATTGATAGAAGTTAGGAGCCAGCAAAACTTGAAGATATTCCAGTAGTTAATGAGTTCCCAGACGTGTTTCCCGATGAGTAACCAGGACTTCCTCCAGATAGAAAAATTAAGTTTGCAATCGACTTAGCACCTGGAATGGAACCAGTATCCAAAGCCCCGTATAGACTGGCGCCCGTTGAAATGAAGGAGTTAGCAAAGCAATTGCAAGAGTTGTTAGAGAAAGGAGTAATTAGACTTAGTGTATCCCCATGCGGTGCACCGGTACTATTTGTTAAGAAGAAAGACGGAAGCATGAGATTATGCATCGACTACCGAGAATTCAACAAGCTTACCATCAAGAATAAGTATCCGTTACCTCGAATTGATGATTTGTTTGACCAGTTGAAGGGAGCCAAGTATTGCTCCAAGATTGATCTTAGATCAGGATATCACCAATTAAAGATTAAGCCGGAAGATATACCAAAGACAGCTTTCAGAACAAGGTACGAACATTATGAGTTCTTAGTGATGTCTTTTGGATTAACCAATGCCCCAACAGCGTTTATGGATCTGATGAATAGAATTTTAAAGGAATATTTGGACAAGTTTGTCATTGTGTTTATAGATGATATTTTGATTTAGCCGAAGACAGAAGAAGGCCATACATAGCATTTGAGGATATCTTTGGAAATTTTGAGGAAAGAAAAGTTATATGCGAAGTTCTCAAAGTGCGAGTTTTGGCTACCGGAAGTTCAGTTCTTAGGACACATAGTCAGTGATGAAGGGATCAAAGTGGACCCGACAAAGATTGAAGCTATTACAAATTGGGAAAGACCGAAAACACCAACAGAAGTAAGAAGTTTCTTGGGATTAGCGGGATATTACCGACGATTTGTTCAAGATTTCTCGAAGATTGTGACATCATTGACAAAGCATACCCGGAAGAATGAAATGTTTATATGGAACGACAAATGTAAAGAAAGTTTTCAAGAGTTGAAGCGGAGATTAATCACGGCACCTGTTTTGTCACTTCCAGATGATCAAGGAAATTTTTTAATCTATAGTGATGCTTCTCATAAGGGACTAGGT
The DNA here is from genome assembly GCF_009905375.1 of Apium graveolens. Lineage (NCBI taxonomy): Eukaryota > Viridiplantae > Streptophyta > Magnoliopsida > Apiales > Apiaceae > Apium > Apium graveolens. The sequence goes on from NC_133648.1 coordinate 222,718,411, forward strand.
TGTGTTCTGATGCAGCACAATAAGGTTATTGCATATGCATTGAGAAAGCTGAAACCTCATAAGCAGAAGTATCCTACTCATGATTTGGAGCTAGCGGCCATAGTGTTCACTTTGAAAATTTGGAGACATTATCTATACGGAGAAAGATGCGAGATTTATACGGATCACAAAAGTTTGAAGTACATATTCATGCAAAAGGAGCTTAACATGAGACATAGAAGATGGTTGGAGTTGATTAAGGACTACGACTGTACGATTAACTATCACCCCGGTAAAGCAAATATTGTGGCAGACGCGTTAAACCGAAAAGAGAAGTTGAATGTGTTATCAGTACCCGAGGAGTTATACAAGGAATTTCAAAAATTAGAATTAGAAATTAGAGTTTGTAAGCCTAACGAGGCAAAGATGTATAGTATGACTTTCCAGCCAGAATTGTTAGAAAAGATAAGGAAATGTCAAGAGGAAATAATGGATCAAGATATCAATCATTTGGTAGGTGAAGAGTTGTGCACACAAAAGGATGATCGGGGTATACTTATATTTTCTTCCAGAATTTGGATTCCACCAATAACGGAGTTAAAGAGTGAAATTTTACCGGAAGCTCATAATTCAAGATATTCAATCCATCCGGGGAGTACCGAGATGTATAGAGATTTAAATGAAAATTATTGGTGGCCAAATATGAAGAGAGAGATTGCAAAATGGGTCAGCAAATGCTACATGTCATAGGGACAAGGCAGAGCACCAGAGACCAAGTGGATTATTAAAGCCATTAGAGATTCTAGAATGGAAGTGGGAGCATATTTCTATGGATTTCATAGTGGGATTACCAAGAACAAAATCAAATCACGATGCCATCTGGGTTATATTGGACACACTTACCAAGTCAGCTCATTTTCTGCCTATTAATGAAAGGCTTTCACTAGATAAGTTGGTTCACATGTACTTGAAAGAGATAGTAGTTCGTCATGGAGTTCCTGTATCGATCGTATCTGACCGAGATCCAAGATTTAATTCGTGATTTTGGAGAATTTTTCAAGAATGTTTGGGAACCAGATTGAATATGAGTACAGCTTACCATCCACAAACGGACGGCCAAAGTGAACGAACAATTCAAACAATTGAAGACATATTACGCGTTTGTGCAATTGATTTCAAAGGAAGTTAGGACAAGCATTTAACCTTGGTAGAATTTGCTTACAATAATATTTACCTTGCCAGTATCGGGATGCCACCTTATGATGCTCTTTACAGACGTAAATGTCGATTGCCAGTAGGTTGGGATGAAGTAGGTGAACACAAGGTACTTGGACCTGAATTGGTGTAGCAGACGAAAGAAGTTGTTGAAGTTATTCAAGAAAGGTTAATTGCAGCACAAGACCATCAAAGAAAGTACACAGATCAATCGAGAAAGGATATGGAATTTGAAGAAGGAGATTTAGTGTTGTTGAAAGTGTGTCCATGGAAAGGATTGACCCGATTTGGAAAGAAAGAAAAGTTGAGTCCTAGATATGTCGGACCTTTTGAGATTTTGAAGCGTGTTGACAAGGTAGCCTACGAATTGGCGTTTCCCCCGCATATGGTGCATATTCATAATGTTTTTCATGTATCAATGCTTAAAAAGTATAATCCAGACTCCGGGCATGTAATTGAGTACGAGCCAATAGAACTTCAGGCAGATTTGTCATATATAGAGAGTCCAATAGAGATTCTAGAAAAAAGAGAGAAAGTGTTAAGAAATAAAGTTTTAAAGTTAGTAATAGTATTACGGAGAAACCCAAAGGTTGAAGAATCAACCTGGGAGTTAGAAAGTGATATGAGAGAAAAGTACCCTCAAGTGTTTTCCTAGTAGATTCTAAGGACGGAATCCTTTTAAGGGGGAAGGATGTAATATCTGGGATATATCGTGTAATTATTTTTGCTAATAAATAACTATTATGTATTTATTCTGTGATTATTCTGTGAATTATTTGTTAAATGGTATATTGTTTGGATATTTAAATATGATATAATTTGAGTATTTTAATTTTATATGTCCAAAATAAAGTGTAGATAATTGTCATATTTTTCTATTAATTTTTATGTTGTTTTATGATTTTATAAAATATTTATGGATTTAACAAATTATTTTTCCGAGTATTTATAAACTATTTTGTATAATCGGGGAGCAACCGACTTCACCCGTTCTTACATTTTTACAATCTGAAACTCTTCCGAGAACTCTTTCCTAACCTAATTGCAATATTCCGAGCATTTTCCATGTTTTAATTTCTTAATCTGGCATACGGTTTTCCCCGTACGGGTCCCGGCGCAATATTTTTGATACAAAAATCATTTCGGTAAATCGATAAAACCCGTATTTTCGAGAAATGGGATCTTTTTATTAAACTATTATAATTATCATCTCGTAATACGTCTAACCAAAGCGCTGAGACTAAGACCGCAGTACAAAATGTATAGATTTGGATAATTATCCTAAAATCGGTACCGTTTTGGATATGTTTTCTCAAATAACCGTAATATTTTATATCCGGTATGATCTAACGGGGTATCAATATTCCGTAAATATAAATAGCCCTTACCATATTTTATTTTGTACAGAAAATCATTTGCAGTCAATAATTATATAATTTTACAGAGAAAAACAATATATTCATATAAATTTCTGAGAATCAAACCCTAATTTCAAGGTGTTACCGATGTCCGATTGGAACGCTCGTGTAATAACCGGGATATGACGTGTAATTATTTTTGTTAATAATTAAATATTATGTGATTATTATATGAATTTTTAGGTGAATTATCTGTGAAGTGGTATCTGTGTTTGGATATTTAAATATGATATAACTTGAGTTTTTTAAATTTTATATGTCCAAAATAAATTATAGATAATTGTGATATTTTTCTATTAATTTTTATGTTGTTATATGGTTTTATTAATGATTTATGGATTTAATAAATTAATTTTCTGAGTATTTGTAAATTATTTTGTATAATCGGGAACCAACCGACTTCAACCGTTTTTACTGATTTTACAACCCTGAAGTCTCGGGAAAACTCATTCATTACCTAATTGCAATATTCTGAGCAATTTCCATGTTTTGACTTTTTCAATCCGGAGTACGGTTTTCCCTGTACAGGTCCCAGCGCCAGATTTTGGATACAAAATTTGTTTCGGTAAATCGATAAAACCCGTATTTTCGAGAAACGAGATCTTTTTATTAAACTATTATAATTATCATCTTGTAATACGTGTAACCAAAGCACTGAGACCAAGACCGCAATTATAAAATGTATAGATTTGGATAATTATCCTAAAACCGGTACCGTTTTAGATCTGTTTTCTCAAATAAATGTATTATTCTATATCCGATATGAACCAACGGGATACCAATATTCTGTAAATATAAATAGCCAATACAGTATTGTATTTTGTACAGATAAACACAATAATACAGTAAAAATAGATAAATATCCAGAGAAACGAACTGTGTTTTTCGCAATCAAACGAGAATTTGAAGACGTTATTGGAATCCGATGGAGGCGTATGAATAGTCAAAACGAAGCTCTCGACGAGACGATCGTATCCATATAAAAATCTTCGAATAAGGTTAATTCTTTTTCGATTTCATAATTTTAATTTCTTATTTATTTTAACTTAAATTCGATTTTTGATTTATAAGGGTTGTTGGAATATTTTGATGCTTGTTTATCATTCCTGAGATCATGAGGATTGATTTGGTATATAAATTTGTTGGTTTTGGTTAAGATTTGATTAAAGCCGAGTTTTTGGTTTTTGCTAAAGTTTCAAAACGATTTTTAGGATTATTCTGTGATCGGTGATTGATTTTGATTACATGAACAGATTGTAGATGATTAGAGCTTTATTTTGGTATCAGAAGCATTGATTTTGGTATAGAAATAAGTAAAAACGATCGTTTGACCGGAGGTAGATTTAAATTCATTGGATTTTTCTTGAGTTTGGTCGAAAAAGTTACCTCGGCCATTAATACTTGATGATAATCAGCTGGCAGAGCTGTTGGGTTGATATTCGATCGATTGGGACTAAGAAATCAAAGAAAATAATTTGAAATAGGCTTGAATTGAGATAGCCGGAAACTGGGTTGTTGCCCAGAATCCGGTCGCTATTCTTGCCAACCCGGATTATTCCTCGTGACCAGGTTGTTGACCCAATAACAACCCGGGTTTGATCCTCCTGAATCCTAAATCTAATTCTGAAATCTGTTTCTACATATTTTTGTTTAAAAATTAATTCCAAATTCTATTTTATTTCAAAGAAATTCATTTTTAATTCCAAAATTCATTATTTTTATTTTAAAAATTATTTTTAATCTCAAAAATAAATCTAGATTATATAATTAATTAATTTTAGTTAAAATTTAATTATTTAATTTGTCAATTATTTAAATATTAATTGATTAATGATTTAATTAGATTTAATTATTTCTTTTGACTTAAAAATTTCAAAAAAATAGATTCGAGCTTTAAAATATTATTTTAAATTGTTTTCAAGGCACGATAATTATTATAAAATGATTTTAAAGCCAGATTCGGGCAATCGAACCTTGATAATTGCTTTCAAATGATTCAACGACCCGTTTTAACTCCGAAAAATTTTCAAAAATTCGTATTAAATATCCGAAAAATCATTTTGACATCAAATCTTCTTTGGAAAAGTATTTTCATCGAATATCTTACATGCTATGTGCTATTTGCTATCTGATTTATGTGTTATATGGCTATGTGTTTATTGTTGGACTGTTTTAGCTATAACTTTCAATCCATAAATCGGATTTGGGTGAAACAAAGGGTAGATAAAACCTTATGACGTCTATGTGGCGATTAGATAATGTGAGATGAATATTGATAGATACTTATGATACCTAGCAGAGTAAGCGAGGCGTAGAAAAAGAAAGTAGGTGATCAGAAAATGGAATCGACGCGTAGAAAATAAAGCAAGTGATCAGTGAATAGAAGCGAGACATAAAAACGTAGCCAAGTGGTTGTTGAATAGAATCATTAGACAAGTACAAGTGAAGTTGGAATCATTTGTGATAAGGCAAGTACTTCTAAACCTTTCTCAAGATATATTGTAAATATTTCTAAACACTCTCGTGACATATTATTAGTATTCAAATTAGTTCTGCTATATATCGTAAGTGCTTTGAATCATACAGCCTTGAACCCAGATCACATCACCTGATCTTTGAGCTGTAAGCCTTATTCTTTGTAAACCCTCCATTGTTGATTTACCAGATACTAAACTACACAAATACTATACTATTCCACAAATACATATCCACCATACACCAAACACTGGACAAAATTGCTTGAACATACAGAAACTTTTATACTCAATCATACCTTATAACATCAAAGAACTAAACCTTGTAAAATTATTGTTCATCTAATAATTGATTCTCCTATAGGCTGGAGGCCATTTCTTATACATACCTTGATATACCCTCGTGATACTCATGAATTACATTATGCTTTTATACAATTTTTTTTATCACTATTGATTATGATATTGTTTTATTGAATTATATTGTTTATAATACTGAACTGTTTTAGAATTTGATATTTTCTTTATGTGGACCAGATTCGTGGTCGAATTAGGCCAATGTGTGTCTTAGATCCAGTTTATGGAGCAGAGTCGTGTGCCTTGCTCGGGGTTAGTGCGTGACTTATCAGCAGCCTAAACTTGGTTTTAAAATTTAAAATGAATATCCAATTCTAATGATGGTTTAACAATAAACTTGATTCCTCTGAATCATCTCATTTGATCATTGTTTAACCTCAGTTATTGTTATTATGACTTGCTGAGCTAGTTAGCTCACCCTTGTGAATCTGTTTATGTATTCTACAGTTAAAAAGGAAAATGATTGATAGCAAGGTTTCCCAGTCCAATGTGCGAGCTAGGATTCCAGGTTGAGTTGGATCGGTCCAGCAGAAGCTTTAAATTATAGATGAGATATGCAAGCTTGTAAGAATAATTTCATTATCAGTTGTAAGTTAAACTAGTTGGGATTTGGTACGATGTAATAAAAGTTAAGGTTGTGGCTTATTTCATACTTTAACCTGTTGCGATCCGTGATTGTGTAAAGTAGGGTCATTGCATATAATATTTCATATTCAGGTGTATATATTGTGTGTGTGTGTGTTGTGGACCCCAAACTTCTGACCCGGGTTTGGAGGGCACCGCAGGTTGGCATCAGAGCTACAGGTTATATGTCACTAAAACAAGCCTAGATTGTCGGGATTTGGTAGAGGGTTGGGATTAGGAATATGAAATAAAAAGATAGGACGTTGTGAGGTTGAGTGCGAATGTATAGTAGGTTTTTGACACGGTTCATGCTGCAGCTCAAGATTCTTATCTTGCAATGTGATTTCCAGATAACGGCAATGACACATCCTATTTTCCCTGTATCATATGATCATTTTTGGAGCCTTCTGTTCGAGGACCGTCATTTTCACCCAGATTTGATCCACACCTTGTTCTTCCACCAGTATTAACTATATTACCTCCTGTTATATCAGTTGCACCCCTTCAAGCTATTCTAGGCTATTCTGCCACCTCCTGATGTGAGACCACCTATTTAAGAACCTCTATCTATTTATTCTTGTTTTACTGGACACTCTGCTGTGAGTGTATCTTTTTAGTTTATCCCACACCTTATTCAATACCATTAATTTAAGACCTGTGTTATGGAGCAACAACACCTACGAGGATAAATTCAAGAGCTACCACATATTGTGAATATCGAGGTACTGAGGAAGGTAAGAAGGAGTTTTGAAAGAAAATTCATGTGTTTCGGAGGATAGTTGCTACCAGGTTATATGGAGACATTAGTGAGTATGCCATCCATGTGATTCTCTTTCTTTTTTTAAACAAGTTTTGAAAGAGATTTTCTTAACAAAATTTCCAAAAGCCCTTTTGAATAAAATAAGTTTTAAACATCTGTTGTCAAGTTACTACTTGAGTTTCTTGTTTGTTAAGAAGACTCGGATTACCTGGAAGGGTACTTGTTTCAGACTTAGTATTGTTAATTCAGAGGACAAAGTAACCCGCAATTATGAAGAAGTTTGATTATTCCTAACAGAAAGGTGCAAATCTTGTTTGATAAGATTAATAACAGAATCAGCATACGGAGCAACTATTCATCCAATTACTAGGACTATCAGAGTTCAAAGAATTCAATGATTTAACAGAAGCCTGAGTATGACCGAATAAGATTGGGAAGATTTCCAGACTCTTCTAAAGGAAGAACATTATTAACAAAAGAATCGATATATTGAATGATTAGTGGTTATTCTATGTTGCTAAGATAAAAACTTGAGGTTATCCGGTAAGAGCGCAATTACGATCAAATTGTTAAAGTATTAAATGTGCAGGTACGACGCTAAAGAAACAAAACTTAATTAGTAAGAATCTATCATAGTGCTTAATTTACGCAGGCATTTCAGCGGACTTTCTGAAGTTATTAAATGAATCAAATGGGATTTATTGATCGAACAAGCTCAGAAGATGTATATAAGTGAAATGTGGAAGGTGACCAAATAAAAGTTTTCCAAATAAAAATTGTAACACCCCCAAATCCGGGGTCGGGGATCCGGGTTGTCACAAGTTCCAATTCCCTTAACAACTCTTAATCTTAATAAATAACTAACCACTGCGTACCGTGACCCCACAATATACACACACACACCACAAGTTATAGTCTCAGAGATGAATACCAAAAATAACACAAGTCATTTTATTCCACAATTATAAGTCATTACACCTCAAAAGGGTTTCTGAATAAATTTACATATTCTTTTCCATTATTACAATTTATAAATATACATAAGTCTGGTACAACAAAAGTTGAAAGCCTAGCCTATTGGTAGTTCCTACCTCAGTTACAACGACATCAACAAAATATTCAGTATATATACTTATATAATTTTTAAAATCTTTGAAATCCTCTGCCATGTATAATATACACAGAGTTCCAGTTTATAAATTTATAAAAATATCGTTGCAAGGTGATCTTATATATCTAACCTTGTCTCAACGTTTTTCTGAAAATCTTTACCATGCATAAGATAATCATTAATAAGATATAAGTTGAAAAGATGAAGTTACAAGATACCCCAATATACTTATATCTTTTCCAAATACTACTTGAACTACCACCGTTCAAGTTATAACCAGTTTCAAAAGTTCATCACATAGATGAGACTACAAAATAAGACTTGCATAGATTCGATCTTCGAAATATTATTGAATGAAATGAAGTTACGAGATTCTTCATTAAGTCCCGATATATATATATATATATCATACATTTCCTGAAAACCTTTGTCATGTAAAATATGAACAGAGTTGCAATATCCAATGAATTTTGGAAAGAAAAGAATTTTGGCATAAACCTGATATCTTGCTCATCAGGCAAAGATACCAATAAGTAACCTTTTCTACTAGTAGATGGATGAATCCCCCACCGGTCATCACCCTGGCCTCATTAGGACCTTGTGCCGGACCGCCACCCGGCCTCTTACGCGTTGATGGGCTGCCACCCAGCCACTTACACTTTAATAGACCGTACCCCAGCCTGTCGCTTATGCTGACTCAATTAGATGGACTTACTTCCCGAACGTTGGGTAAGTAATCAATTCATTTATCAAAACAGCATCCTCGTTGTGAATATAAAATACACCACAGAGCCGGATCCCTCAATTTTTAAGCGAGTATTTAAATCCCCTTCGAAAGGAAGATCTTAAATTTGAAAACGAGTTTTAGGATCCGCTCTAACTTTTAAAATCATTTTGAAGACTCGAAAACATTTTTAAGAATGTTTGGAGTAATGCTGATTTAATGAAATAAATCAATCCCGATATATTAGAAAATATCTGAATATTATTATTTAAATAATATTCCCATAAGGATAATCCTTATAGAAATAATTGAAGTAGAAGTTTTAAAACTTATACTTGAAATGAATAATAAATAACCAAATATATTCTTATACGAAAGTACGATCTTTATTTGAATAATCGAAAATAAGTTTAATTATCGAAACATTGTTCTTTAATAAAATAAAGAATATTATTTAATAAAAGAAGTGGAGTCATAAGTCCTCGAATGAATATTCAAAATAATATTCATTTAATAAAATAAGCGGAGTCATAAGTCCTCGAATGAATATTCAAAATAATATTCATTAAATAAAATAAAGTTATCGAATAAACCTTATTCGATTAATAGTTTTAAAAACTATATCTATATATATATATAAATATATGTATATATAAATATATATATATATTATACTCGGGAACATTGACTCCCGGTTTAGAAAATGTTCACCTTTGGGTCCCCTATACTAAGGGTATACGCAACTACTGCTTATCTCTAGCATAGGTATTATGCAACTTTTAAGCATTTGAATCAACAAAGAGATACCAAGATTACGAAACAGACATGCATATATACCATATCAGCATGCTCCAATATATCGCAAGATTTGCTAATAAAAATCATGCACTTATCACAAGATAATGCATATACATATATTTACATCACAACAACAGTATAACAGGTAGAAAACTTGCCAGAGTGCTCCGGGGTAGACTTAAGATTAGAGTGGATCCGTTAACCTATGAACAACAACATAAGTCGGAATTAAACCCCGGTCGCTTAAGAAACTAGACTTTAACCAATTGAACCCTAATGTTCGCTTATGGTCACTTCTATGTATAACGAATCACATAAGTCGTTCGAGTACCCTCAGCTCCACCATTTTTTATAAATTAACCATTAAGAATTTTAAGGCGATTCTTTCGCGAGTCCCCTACCAACTGCCTAACCCACTTTACATAATTGTTTCATACTCCAATTAGTCATTTAAGGGCCATAACCAAGGTTTCAAAGTAAGGAGAGGGGTAATGGTTTGTTCGCGAAATGCCGTTACTTAAAACGGTTGTTTCTCCTAAACCGTGCATCGGATTCAAGCGAACCACATATCAAAATGAAGCTTGAAAAATAACCTATATAAGAATGGAAGTGGTTAGTTTATAGAAGTGGGTGTTCGGGTCCAACAGTTAATCACAAAACAGTTTATAGAAAATCGGGCATTACGACGGCTATAACCTAATGATTTCCAAAGTTTAAACTACACCAAATCATCACCAATTCAACAACAATCCAACATCCATCAACATCAAACTAAACCCATTCATCTAAGCACCATTATCATCCAAACAAACCAAACTTAAAACTAAGGGTTCAAGAGTTTATACCTTCCTTGGAGAGTGGATAGTCACTAACAAGCCTCTAGGAACCTTGATCTATGCTTAATCAACCTTAAGCTTTCATGAAAATCAAGAAAATCAAAGTAAGTTACTATTCACTACTATTCATCATCATCTTTGATGAGTGGATTAGCTAAGAAAACCATGGAATCTTGATCTTAAACTCATGGTATAACTAAGTTATGAAATATAGGATTCAAGGAAACAAACCTTGTAATTTTCCATGGCCTAGAACTTGAGTTTTGAAAATCTAATTCTTAATTTCTTGAAAAGGCCGAATGGAAGAAGAAAGAAATGGGGGAGAGATTTTCCTTGCTCGGTTTTCCTTGGGAAATGAGAAAGAAATGCTTGGTGGAGGAGATTTTTGAACTAATATCTTGATAAAGTGTTGACATCACTCACACATGTCATTGCTTGCATCATTCCTTTTCCACGTGTCCTTCCCTTATGGTTTAATGATGTCATCCTCCTCTAATCTCTTTGATTAGTGCTTAATTATTTGGTTAATCCTTTGGTTACTTATATAAGCTTGATCCTTGGTCGCTTATTTGTTTTACGGTTCGCTTCACTCTCGTTCTCGGTGATCGTTCGAGCGATCATATCCGGGATCTTATTACTTGGGTTCCCCTAAACCTTTCTCAATATTTTATATTTCTTTTATGATCCTCTCTTAAAATCCTTGAATTTAAATCCTTTTAATCATGTTACCTTATACTCAATTCTTTCGGTATCTGGTGGATTTTCAGAAAAAATCAAAGTGTTCGAATTTGGATTCTGACGATCTTTACATACACTTATTTACTTTATGGAATACTAATACGATCTCAGAATAACAATAAAAGAACCTCTACAAGGTGAGGCATGAAAAGTTTTCTTATTCAGCATAATAAGCAAAATCATTATTCATAAGGGTTACAAAAAGTCCAAAATTTTGGGGTTATTACAGTCTCCTCTCCTTAAAAGGATTCCGTCCCGGAATCAGATAGAAAAAGAATAGGGATACTCTCTTAGCATTGCACTTTCTAACTATCCAGTAAATTTTCCCATATTGTGGTTCTATCATCAAACTCTGACTAGTTTGATAACCCTTCTCCTAAGCACTTGTTCCTTTTCGATCTATAACCTTTCATATAGGTTATGTCTGGTTGCATGTCTATGTGCTTATATGCCCCTATTTGTCTGGCATCCGAATTACACTTCCTTAGCATTGATACGAGGAACACGTTATGAACTTGCTACAGGTTCGGGGGTAGGGCTAGCTCATATGCTAACTTCCCAATATGTCTTAATATATCCCAGAGTCCAACAAATCAGGGACTTCGCTTTCCTTTCTTTCCGAACCTCAACAATCCTTTCCAAGGCTTTCCAAGGGAATACCTTTAACAACAATAGGTCCCCTACTTCATACTCTTTGTCCTTTCGTTGTCAAGTAAGCATACTTCTTATGTCCATCTTGGGCTACTACCAGTCGTACTCTAATTAGATCTATTATATCATTGGTCCTTTGGACTACTGTGGGTCCGAGCATCTTGCGCTCTACAACTTCATCCTAACATAAGGGAGATCGACATTGTCTTCCCTCAAGGATCTCATAAGGCGATACCTCGATACTGACATACGATCGATTATCATAAGAAAACTCAATCCGTGTTAAGTGGTCATTCCATATTTCTTTCAAGTCTATGGTACAGACTCTCATTATCTATTCTAGATCTACAGCTTTTGCTTCTCAATACCCACTCTTTTCCAGTTCTTAATCGTTACTATCTTTCGTACAGAATATTATTCTAGATATACCTTTACTCGCTAGAGTTTTATAACCTTTTAATAATCGCGTCAACCTTAGTATCACGAACGCGTTAGAATCGGAATACCACCGTATTTGGTACCACTTCATCTCTAGCTGCCTCCATCCTCGAAAGCTTGGTCCTTCGTATAGAAGTAAAAGAATTTATTGAGAGATCACTATGATCATGAACACTTGTTCTATTGTATAGTTAGTACAGAAGGTGGCCAGCCTTTAGTACTTGACAAGCAATTAAACAATAGATGGTATCCTACTAGGCTTCTATCACACAGATAGTCATTCGGCAATACCTCCACTTCTGAAAGGGTTGTTCTTCTCAGCTTATATGAAATGAAAAGGAGAGAAAAGAACGAATTGAAGAGAATTGTATATATATAAAATATACTGCCACAAAATATCTGGCTTGGAATCTACCTCTGAACTATAGAGGTTTGTCATAGGAGAACAAAACATATATGTATATATATCAACATCAAGTATTATAGCATCGTATTTCACGTGTCTGAATATTTACTATTCCGTCCATCATTCTATGGACCCATGCTCTTGCTCGAGCTTATAAACAATCACCGTTAAAACTCCCTCGACAGCGAAAATTGAATCTGGGATTTCATTCTAGACCTCCTCGTTACTAGAATTTTATGCTTGCACCGCAACCTTCCTCGTATAGTAATACGACTCTCTATTGATAAGAAGAAATAAATATTCAGTAGGTAGATAATCGACTTAATTAGTCTATCAATGATAACTTATACATCACCACGACCCGATTAGTGGTACTTAATCTCAACATCCATTACCATACAACTCTCGCGGTTGTAATCGGCTCATTATTCAAAGAATCGTTGATGCATTACTATAGTCCACCACGGACCTACGGTAGTCATTCGTTTTCCTTGGAATCTTAATAGCTAACCATACGGAGTCCATACCTGTCATATCGAATTCTTCTAAGGAGGTAACATGATCACCACTCATGATTCATGAAGAACACTCCTGAACTTGACGCACATATGACATGAAGTAGATAAAATTTCAGAAGAGTTTCAATGAAAGCAACGATAGCAGGTTAATACCATTATTAACCATATGTCTTTATTAGTAGAGATGAAGCTCAAAGGTTCATTTAGTCCTCTCGTAACATGGTCCTGGCTTATCTCAAGATAGGACCTTCTAAAATAGATAGCCCGCTCACAGTGCTAACATGAATTAAACCTTTACCAAACTACTATTACGGTTGGGTATTGTACAATTATCAGAAGGAATGTCAATCTTCCAAACCATAATACAACCTTCACGGCTTCAACCATCATCACTGTATTCCACTGGCACGAGCGCCTATAATTACCCTCTTACATTTAAAGTGTCAGCCACCTCTTTGGCCTTTCGTGATAGTAAAATTTCTTAACAATCAATGTCATTTGAACGATCTCCAACTAAATTTTCTACCTCATTTCCAATCACTACTTATGCGAAAACGCTCTTCTTTACGCTTTGGTGAGAAAAAAAATTTCACCATTTTTCCATAAGTTATTGCCTTGGTCTTTATAGGTTAACATTGTCACGACTGACTCTTGATCATACTTAGGACGCCTCTTATCTTGGGTCCTACTTGTTTTCACCAATCTTGACCTTCATTGGTTCAATCTATACTTTCTCATGGTTTAACATGTGCCCCACTTGACATTATTATTATTACGTCATATTTTCTTTATCAAAATTTATATTCTTGAGAACTTTGAATATTACCTTTTTCCTTGTAAAACCTCTAAGGTTATCCTTGAATCGTTCCTCCTGTATTCCCTAGATACAGGGCATATCAAAATACCATTTACTAATACTAGAACCATTGTCTATGTACTTCTAAAAAATTTCTCTACTGATCTTTAAAGGTTGTTGTTACCTTATTCCTTCCCAATTCATACTGTCAAAACTCATGTTGTCCCTATTAAGGGCGAAATGCCAACCTTTATACATTCCCCTAGGATTTATCTCAAGTTATCGAGGTTCTATCCTTAATTCCATCTTTAAAAAGGTACATGCATCCTTTCATGTATAAATAAAGTCATATATCCCTGATAAGGGTATCTTATTCAATCATTTCCACCTCAATAGTCTATACCAAATTTCACAATAGCATCCTTATTCAAGTTGAGGTCAATCCATATGGCCTCCAAAAGATAAAAATGGTTATCCACTTTTCTTTCCTGATTTGGTAATGATCACATGGATGTTCTGGAAGATATTGGTCGCGTTCAACATGAACTTCTTCTTAATAAATCCTTATTTATTTTTGTTGTTTATCTCAACAGTCATCTCAATGTTTGGATATCTTTTGTACCTGGTGTCTCCCTTTCTGGGTATCATGCCACCGGTCTTACACTTCACATTCTTAAAGGTCACTTCCTTCATCCATTTTTCCTAATTTCTTACTTTCTTGTCTCCTCAGTTTATCCGCGTCTCATTATTTATCCTTCGAACTATCTCAAGGTTTCCTCGAATCCTCCCAACTTACAGGGGATAAAATATATGTATCTCTTATGCCTTCAACCATCAACTTCATGGTGAATCACCTTCATCCTGACGATTACATACTTTTCTTTTTCTATTACTACGAGTCTTTAGGGTTTCCTCATACCCAACTCCCTTATCATTCCTTAAACTCTATTGCCTTTATATTCCTTTCCACTACAGTTTCTTTTTATTTACCTCTCTCTTACAATCATTTTACGAACCCACTAGTCATTGACTTCAAACATCACGTTGTTCTGGGATTCTTGTCATCAGAACGAATCTTGACAACTTTTACAATCTTATATTCATAATTTATCATACTCTTTCGCCTTTGTTTCGGCTCTAAAGCTTTTACACTATCTCCATAACCTTGGAAATTACTTTCCCAAAAACAATTGTCTGAACTTTAATCAGTTTATTATAACCTCTGGCTCTGTGCCTTTCTTGGCCTTTCACCAACGGGTGGCCTCTCTCTTAGGAAGGTAAGTGACAAAAACAGTCTTTGGCACTTCGTCAGTCATTTAGAATCTCAAATGATTCTTATATTTCCTTTAGCCAAGCTCTTGCCTCGACTGGGTCGACCTGTTCCTTGGAACTCTGAGAGCATAGCGACTTAAAGGTCATGAAAGGATTTCATACCGCATTGTTTCCTCAAGGTGGTGGTTGGGAATAAGAGTATAAGTTCTGTTTAGACAGGTCCATGAATTTCTGTATAGGAGTACCGTCCTGGTTCTCCCTATCTTGCTCGACTTCTGTTTTCTCAGTATGAAATGTTTTCTCATCCTCCCCATCATCGGGGTCATCCTACATGTTTTAAATCCTCATTTTCCACTTCATTATGTTATGGGTTCCTTCTATCTTGATGGCGTCCTCCCTGACTATCACATTCAGGGTTTGCCCTAAATCTTATTCCTCGAACTATGACTTTCATCTAAGATCCAGTCCTTAAGCTCTTGAACATTTGGAACCCAAATTCTGTAGGGATACCTCATTATTCCCTCATCATCTTTCTAGGTATTAATCTCTTCTCCGGTCATTGGTTCTCTACCTCTATTCATCACTTTTTTCTTGGCACAATATGATCTTCTCCAATAATTTGGGTTGTATTGCAATCTCAAACAGCTTTTCGGTACCGGCTCCGGTTACCTTCACTTCTATTTCCATTTTCTCAAAATCTCTTGTCAACTCTCCCAAAGACATTTTCATCTTGAGTCTCTCTTTTATACTAACGCCATTAGCCACCATTTTCGATTTTCCTGGATGATAAAGAATCTCATAATCGTAATCCTTGATTAGCTCTAACCACCTCCTCTGGCGCATGTTGAGCTCTTTCTGCGTGAAAATGTACTAGAGAACTTATGGTTTATGTAAATCTCGCACTCTTCTCCATACAAGTAGTACCTCCAACCTTTAGGGCAAAACTATTACCACGAGCCCAAGCTCATGGGTGGGGATATCGAATTTTATATTCCCTTAATTGTCTTGACGCGTACGCGATTACCTTGCTGTGCTGTATAAGAAGCACTCAAATTCCTTATGCGAAGCGTCACTACAAATCAAAAAAAATATCACATTTTCCATCCGGCAACACCAACATAGGGGCCGTCACCAACCTTTACTTCAGTTCTTAAGAGCTGTTCTCGCATTTCTCTGTCCATTCGAACTTCTCAGTCTTACGAGTAAGCCGCATTAAAGGGGCTACTATCTTTACAAACTTGAACGAACCTCCGGTAGTGACCGACCAATCCTACCTCTGGTAGTCACCCTAACTATGGTCATCAATTCCTCAGTGGTCCTTTATTCATTCTTGTCAGGATCCTTCACGGGATCCTTCTCAGCCTTAATCCCTTCTAGGACAACATCCTCAACCGCTACATCCTCAATATGAACATCATCCGGTCCCGTGTTAGGACGCTCTATCAGATCCACAATCTGATCTCCAATACCTAATAAAATATCATCGCATTATTGCTCCTCAACCTCAGGGTTCGGAGTCCCGCTACCATATACGATAACGAACTACGCCTCTATCACGATATTTATAAGGGTTCCCCTAACGGTTTTAACTGTCAGTACTACGTTAGGTAGTCCGACTATGAACTTGGCAAGAGTTCTTATTTATCTTAGTGAACTTATTATTTTAACATCACTTCATCTCTGAGGTTTATAACGCTTAGCTCTGATACCATTTCTGTAACACCCCCAAATCCGGGGTCGGGGATCCGGGTTGTCACGAGTTCCAATTCCCTTAACAACTCTTAATCTTAATAAACAACTAACCACTGCGTACCGTGACCCCACAATACACACACACACACCACAAGTTATAGTCTCAGAGATGAATACCAAAAATAACACAAGTCATTTTATTCCACAATTATAAGTCATTACACCTCAAAAGGGTTTCTGAATAAATTTACATATTCTTTTCCATTATTACAATTTATAAATTTACATAAGTCTGGTACAACAAAAGTTGAAAGCCTAGCCTATTGGTAGTTCCTACCTCAGCTACAACGGCATCAACGCCTACTGGAAACTACGGAATGTTTCCTAACCGCTCACGAATTGGGAGCTTGATCCTGTTCATATTGTCTATCTGTTGTTGTGTGATGAAAGAAGAAAGCAAGGGTGAGCAACAAGCCCACCGAAATAATATGTATTATAATTAATAATATATGAGCATTCTCATAGTACTCATGAAAGTCTTGGTCAAGAAGAAATGAACCAAGTTTGATATCTTAACGCGACGAAGTCGCAAAATATTCAGTATATATACTTATATACTTTTCAAAATCTTTGAAATCCTCTGCCATGTATAATATACACAGAGTTCCAGTTTATAACTGTATAAAAATATCGTTGCAAGGTGATCTTATATATCTAACCTTGTCTCAACGTTTTTCTAAAAATCTTTGTCATGCATAAAATAATTATTAACCAGATATAAGTTGAAAAGATGAAGTTACAAGATACCCCAATATACTTATATCTTTTCCAAATAATACTTGAACTACCACCGTTCAAGTTATAACCAGTTTCAAAAGTTCATGACATAGATGAGACTACAAGATAAGACTTGCATAGATTCGATCTTTGAAATATTATTGAATGAAATGAAGTTAAGAGATACTTCACTAAGTCCTGATATATATATATATATATATATATATATATATATCTCATACATTTCCTAAAAACCTCTGTCATGTAAAGTATGAACAGAGTTGCAATATCCAATGAATTTTGGAAAGAAAAGAATTTTGGCATAAACCTGATATCTTGCTGATCAGGCAAAGATACCAATAAGTAACCTTTTCTACTAGTAGATGGATGAATCCCCCACCGGTCATCACCCTGGCCTCATTAGGACCTTGTGCCGGACCGCCACCCGGCCTCTTACGCGTTGATGGGCTGCCACCCAGCCACTTACACTTTGATAGACCGTACCCCGGCTTGTCGCTTATGCTGACTCAATTAGATGGACTTACTTCCCGAACGTTGGGTAAGTAATCAATTCATTTATCAAAACAGCAACCTCGTTGCGAATATAAAATACACCACAGAGCCGGATCCCTCAATTTTTAAGCGAGTATTTAAATCCCCTTTGAAAGGAAGATCTTAAATTTGAAAACGAGTTTTAGGATCCGCTCTAACTTTTAAAATCATTTTGAAGACTCGAAAATATTTTTAAGAATGTTTGGAGTAATGTTGATTTAATGAAATAAATCAGTCCCGATATATTAGAAAATATCTGAATATTATTATTTAAATAATATTCCCATAAGGATAATCCTTATAAAAATAATTGAAGTAGAAGTTTTAAAACTTATACTTGAAATGAATAATAAAAACCAAAGATATTCTTATACGAAAGTACGATCTTTATTTGAATAATTGAAAATAAGTTTAATTATCGAAACATTGTTCTTTAATAAAATAAAGAATATTATTTAATAAAAGAAGCGGAGTCATAATTCCTCGAATGAATATTCAAAATAATATTTATTTAATAAAATAAGCGGAGTCATAAGTCCTCGAATGAATATTCAAAATAATATTCATTAAATAAAATAAAGTTATCGAATAAACCTTATTCAATTAATAGTTTTGAAAACTATATCTATATATATATAAAAATATATATATATATATATATTATACTCGGGAACATCGACTCCCGGTTTAGAAAATGTTCACCTTTGGGTCCCCTATACTAAGGGTATACGCAACTACTGCTTATCTCTAGCATAGGTATTATGCAACTTATAAGCATTTGAATCAACAAAGAGATATCAAGATTACAAAACAGACATGCATATATACCATATCAGCATGCTCCAATATATCACAAGATTTGCTAATAACAATCATGCACTTATCGCAAGATAATGCATATAAATATATTTACATCACAACAACAGTATAATGGGTAGAAAACTTGCCTGAGTGCTCCGGGGTAGACTTAAGCTTAGAGTGGGTCCGATAACCTATGAACAACAACATAAGTCGGAATTAAACCCCGGTCTCTTAAGAAACTAGACTTTAACCAATTGAACCCTAATGTTCGCTTATGGTCACTTCTACGCTTAACGAATCACATAAGTCGTTCGAGTACCCTCAGCTCCACCATTTTTTATAAATTAACCATTAAGAATTTTAAGGCGATTCTTTCGCGAGTCCCCTACCAACTGCCTAACCCACTTTACATAATTGTTTCATACTCCAATTAGTCATTTAAGGGCCATAACCAAGGTTTCAAAGTAAGGCGAGGGGTAATGGTTTGTTCGCGAAACGCCGTTACTTAAAACGGTCTTTCTCCTAAACCGTACATCGGATTCAAGCGAACCACATATCAAAAAGAAGCTTGAAAAATAACCTATCTAACCATGGAAGTGGTTAGTTTATAGAAGTGGGTGTTCGGGTCCAACAGTTAATCACAAAACAGTTTATAGAAAATCGGGCATTACGACGGCTATAACCTAATGATTTCCAAAGTTTAAACTACACCAAATCATCACCAATTCAACAACAATCCAACATCCATCAACATCAAACTAAACCCATTCATCTAAGCACCATTATCATCCAAACAAACCAAACTTAAAACTAAGGGTTCAAGAGTTTATACCTTCCTTGGAGAGTGGATAGTCACTAACAAGCCTCTAGGAACCTTGATCTATGCTTAATCAACCTTAAGCTTTCATGAAAATCAAGAAAATCAAAGTAAGTTACTATTCACTACTATTCATCATCATCTTTGATGAGTGGATTAGCTAAGCAAACCATGGAATCTTGATCTTAAACTCATGGTATAACTAAGTTATGAAATATAGGATCCAAGGAAACAAACCTTGTAATTTTCCATGGCTTAGAACTTGAGTTTTGAAAATCTAATTCTTAATTTCTTGAAAAGGCCGAATGAAAGAAGAAAGAAATGGGGGAGAGCTTTTCCTTGCTCGGTTTTCCTTGGGAAATGAGAAAGAAATGCTTGGTGGAGGAGATTTTTGAACAAATATCTTGATAAAGTGATGACATCACTCACACGTCATTGCTTGCATCATTCCTTTGCCACATGTCCTTCCCTTATGGTTTGATGATGTCATCCTCCTCTAATCTCTTTGATTAGTTCTTAATTATTTGGTTAATCCTTTGGTTACTTATATAAGCTTGATCATTGGTCGCTTATTTGTTTTACGGTTCGCTTCACTCTCGTTCTCAGTGATCGTTCGAGGGATCATATCTGGGATCTTATTACTTGGGTTCCCCTAAACCTTTCTCAATATTTTATATTCCTTTTATGATCCTCTCTTAAAATCCTTGAATTTAAATCCTTTTAATCATGTTACCTTATACTCAATTCTTTCGGTATCTGGTGGATTTTCGGAAAAAATCAAAGTGTTCAAATTTGGATTCTGACGATCTTTTCATAAACTTATTTACTTTATGGAATACTAATACGATCTCAGAATAACAATAAAAGAACCTCTACAAGGTGAGGCATGAAAAGTTTTCTTATTCAGCATAATAAGCAAAATCACTATTCATAAGGGTTACAAAAAGTCCAAAATTTTGGGGTTATTACAAAAATCAACCTATCATGAATCAAGCAGGCAAAGTTCCAGCTACCTCTCACGCATGGGAAGAAAACCAGGTAATATGGCGAGGATTGCAAATCAACAATCCCGGTCAGGGATGCACTAAGAATCAAGGTAATCTACTCCGATAAGGAATACATTTCCTAGGACGAGAGTTTACAATTTTTCTGTGATATATGTTATTCAGAATACGGATGTGATGACGTGATTGATTATTGTGAATACCTTATGCGTTAAATATTGGTAGATGTGGGAGCAACTCGATCATTGTTTCTCAAGATTTTATTGATAAGTTGGATTGTTAAATAAGATTATGACTGAAAGATTAGCAAATCAAGAACGTGTATATGATAATCAAGTGTATATTAATTGTGAGATTGAGGTTTTTGGCAATAAGTTTGTGCTAATTTGATACTGTTTGAGATAGGAGAATTTGACGTTATCTTAGGAACGGACTGGCTGTCTAAGTATGCTGCTCAGATAGACTGTCGTGATAAGAAGATAATTCTGAAGACGCCAAATGAGAATATGATGATGTTTAGAGGACGAAGGAAAGTAAAGAATTTGTTAACGATGATTTAAAATAAAAGGTTATGGTGACAAAGATGTGAGCACTATAGTGATTATATGATAAATAGAAGTCAGGAGTCAACAAAATTTGAAGATTTTATAGTAATCAATAAGTTTCAAGATATGTTTCCAGATGAGTTACCAAAATTTCCTCCACATAGAGAAATTAAGTTCGCGATCGACTTAGCACCTGAAATAAAATCATTGTCCAAGGCCCCGTACAGAATGACGCCCATTGAGATGAAGGAGTTAGAAAAGCAATTTCAAGAATTGATAGAAGAAGGAGCGATTAGACCTATTGTACCCCATGAGGTGCACCGATAATATTGGTTAATAAGGAAGATAAAAGTATGAGATTATGTGTTGACTAGCGGAAGCTCAATAAGTTTTCGATAAAGGACAAGTATCTGCTACCTTGAATTAAGGGTTTGTTTGTTCAGCTAAAAGAAGCAAAATATTTTATAAGATGGACTTAAGATTTTAGTATCACCAATTGAAGATTGAACCTGAGGACGTATCAAAGACAGCTTTCAGAACTAAGTACAATTATTATGAAAAATTAGTAATGTTACTTGAATTGACCAATATACCAGCAATGTTTAAACTTGATGGATAAAACTTTTAAGGAGTATCTAGATAAGTTGTATCTGTGCTTACAGATGATATTGTGGTTTACTCAAGGTTAACGGAAGACCATGCAAGGTATTTAATGATAATTTGGGGAGTCTGAGAAGAAAGAAGTTGTATGTAAGGTATTTAATGATAATTTTGGGAATTCTAGGGAGGAAGAAGTGTATGCTAAGTTTTCAAAGTGTGGGTTTTGGTTGCATGAAATTTAATTCAAGGTGATGAAGGAACTAAAGTAGATTCAACAAGGATTAAAGCTACTATGAATGGAGAAAGACCAAAAGCACCAAAAAAAGTAAGAAGTCTTATTATTGGCAGGATATTATCTAAAATTTGTTCAAGATTTCTTGAAGATTGCGACACCTTTGACGAAGTTTACTAGGAAAAGCAAGAAGTTTATATGGAATGGAGAAATGTGAAGAAAGTTTTGCGAAGTTAAAGAAGAGATTGATTACAACACCTGTTTTATCACTTCGAGATGATCAAGGAGAGTTTGTAGTCTATGGTGATACTTCTCATAAGGGAATGAGATATGTTTTGATGCAGCACAATAAAGTTATTGCATATGCATCTAGACAACCGAAACCTTATGAACAGAAGTATCCTACTCATAACTTGGAACTAGCAGTAATAATATTCGATTTAAAGACTTCGAAAAATATTATATGTATGGAGAAAGATGTGAGATTTATACGGACTATAAGAGTTTGAAGTATGTATTCACGAGGGAAAGCAAATATAGAGGCAACGCGATAAGGAAAAAGGAGAAGGTGAATGTAGTGACTATACCAGAAGAATTATCTATGGAATTTCAGAAGTTGAAATTGGAAATCAGAATTATAATCCAAAAGAAGCAAGGATGTATAGTATGGTCTTTCAGCCAGAGTTGTTAAGAAAAGATAAAGAGATCTTAAGAAGAGATAATGGATCAGGATGTTAACAGTTTAGTAAGAGGAAATTTATGCACTCAGAAGAATGATCACGGTATTCTCAGAATTTCTTCTCGAACTTGGATGTTATAAGTGACAGAATTAAGGAATGAGATCCTAAAGGGAACTTACAATATTAAGTATTTGATTTATTCGAGAAATGCCAAGATATACAGAAATTTAGAAAAGAATATTGATAGCCAGATATGAAAAGGAAATTTCAAAAATGAATTAGGAGGTTTTAGGCATATCAAAGAATTAATGCGGAGTATTAGAGAACCCTAGTGGATTATTGCAACTATTGGAAATGCAGAATGAAAAAGGAAGCATATTGTTCTGGATTTTATAGTCGGATTATCAAGAACGAAAGTGAACTATGATGCCATTTAGGTTATAGTGGACAGACTAATTAAGCCACCTCATTTTCTACCTATCAATGAAAGATTTTCATTGGACAAGTTGGTCCACACATAAGCAAAGGAGATAGTAATTCATCATGGAGTTACCGTGTCTATGGTATCCGACCAAGATTCATGATTTAATTTAAGGTTCTAGAAAAGTTCTCAAGAATGTTTGAGGATCTAAGTTGAATATGAGTACAACTTATCATCCACCGACTGACGGCCAAAGCGAAAGAATGATTCAAACAATTGAAGACATGTTATGTATCTGTGCCATTGACTTCAAAGGAAATTGAGATGAACATCTAACTTACTGGAAATCTGCTTATAATAACTATTATCATGCCAGTATCAGAGTGCCTCCCTACGAAGATCTTGATGGACTTAAACGTCGATAACCAGTATATTAGGATGAAGTCGGAAAATGTAAGATACTTGGACCCGAAATGGTGCAACAGACAAAAGAAGTTATTCAGAAAAGGTTAATTACGAAACATGATCGTCCAAGAAAATATGTAGATCAAGCTAGGAAGAATACGGAGTTTGAAGAAGAAGATGTTATATTGTTAAATGTATCACCGTGAAATGGATGATCCACGATCGAAAAGAAAGGAAAGCTGAGTCCTAGATACGTTGGACCTTTTGGAAATTTTGGAACATGTTGGTCAGATAGCATACGAATTAGCGTTACCCCCGCATATGCAATGTATTCATAATGTTTTTTTTATGTGGCAATGTTTATAAAGTATAATCTAGAATTCTAGACATGCGATACAACATGAGCCGATAGAACTTCAGGCAGAGTTGTCCTATGTTGGGGATCCAATAAGGATCATAGAAAAGAGGGACATAGTGTTAAGAAAGAAAGTTACAAAGTTAGTAAGAGTATTGTGGAAACCTAGGGGTTAAAAAGTCAACCTGGGGTTCAGAAAGTGATATACGTGAACTAGTGCCCTTAGTTGTTATTTAATTGATTCCGGGGACAAAATGTTTTTAAGGGGGGGGGGATGTAATAACCGGGATATGACGTGTAATTATTTTTGTTAATATTTAAATATTATGTGATTATTATATGAATTTTTGGTGAATTATCTTTGAAGTGGTATCTGTGTTTGGATATTTAAATATGATATAACTTGAGTATTTTAATTTTTATATGTCCAAAATAAAATATAGATAATTTTGATATTTTTCTATTAATTTTTATGTTGTTATATGATTTTATAAATGATTTATGGATTTAATAAATTATTTTTCTGAGTATTTATAAACTATTTTGTATAATCGGGAACCAACCGACTTCAACTGTTTTTACGTTCTTACAACCCGGAAGTCTCGGGAAAACTCATTCCTAACCTAATTGCAATATTCCGAGCATTTTCCATATTTTGACATTTTCGATCCGGAGTACGATTTTCCCTGTGCGGGTCCCGACGCAATATTTTGGATACAAAATTTGTTTCGGTAAATCAATAAAACCCGTATTTTCAAGAAACGAGATCTTTTTATTAAACTATTATAACTATCATCTCGTAATACGTGTAACCAAAGCGCTGAGACCAAGACCGCAGTTACAAATGTATAGATTTGGATAATTATCCTAAAACCGGTACCGTTTTGGAACTGTTTTCTCAAATAAATGTATTATTCTATATCCGGTATGATCCAACGGGATACCAGTATTCTGTAAATATAAATAGCCAATACAGTATTGTATTTTGTACAGATAAACATTATTATACAGTAAAAATAGATAACTATTTAGAGAAACGAATCGTGTTCTTCGTGTTCTTCGCAATGAAACGAGAATTTGAAGACGTTATTAGAATCCGCTGGAGGTGTATGAATAGTCAAAACGAAGCCCTCGAGGACACGATCGTATCCATATAAAAATCTTTGAATAAGGTTAACTCTTTTTTGATTTCGTAATTTTAATTTTTTATTTATTTTAACTTAAATTCGGTTTTTGATTTATAAGGGTTGTTTGAATGTTTTGATGCTTGTTTATCATTCCTGAGATTATGAGGATTAATTTGGTATATAAATTTATTAATTTTGGTTAAGATTTGATTAAAGCCGAGTTTTTGGTTTTTGCAAAATTTTCAAATCGATTTTTAGGATTATTCTGTGATAGGTGATTGATTTTAATTACATGAACAGATTGTAGATAATTAGAGCTTTATTTTGGTATAAGAAGCATTGATTTTGGTTTAGAAATAAGTAAAAACGATCGTTTGACCGGAGTTAGATTTAAGCTCGTTGGATTTTCCTTGAGTTTGGCCGGAAAAGTTACCTCGGCCGTTGATACTTGATGATAATCAGCTGGTAGAGTTGTTGGGTTGATGTTTAATCGATTGGGACTAAAAAATCAAAGAAAACAATTTGAAATAGGCTTGAATTGAGGTCACCGGATTCCGGCGAACCCGCCAGAAACTGGGTTGTTGCCCAGAATCCGGTCGGTGTTCTTGCCGACCCGGATTATTCCTCGTGACCCGGTTGTTGACCCAATAACAACCCGGTTTTGATCCTCCTGAATCCTAAATTTAATTCTGAAATTTATTTTTACAGGTTTTTGTTTAAAAATTAATTCAAAATTCTATTTTATTTCAAAGAAATTCATTTTTATTTCCAAAATTCTTTATTTTTATTTTAAAAATTATTTTTTATCTAAAAAATAAATCAAGATTATTTAATTAAATAATTTAAGTTAATAATTAATTATTAAATTAGTCAATTAATTTAGATATTAATTGATTAATTAGTTTAATTACTTATTAATTAATTTTAATTAATTATTTAATCAGATTTAATTATTTCTTTGGACTTAAAAGTTTTAAAGAAATAGTTTCGAGCTTTAAAATAATATTTTAAATTGTTTTCAAGGCTCGATAATTATTATAAAATGATTTTAAAGCCAGATTCGGGCAATCGAACCTTGATAATTGCTTTTAAATGATTCAACAGCCCATTTAAACTCCGGAAAAATGTTTAAAAATTCGTATTAAATATCCGAAAGATCATTTTGACATCAAATCTTCTTTGGAAAAGTATTTTCATCGAATATCTTACATGCTATGTGCTATGTGCTATCTGATTTATATGTTATATGGCTATGTGTTTATTGTTGGACTGTTTTAGCTATAACTTTCAATCCGTAAATCAGATTTGGGTGAAACGAAGAGTAGATAAAATCTTCTGACGTCTATGTGACGATTAGATAATGTGAGATGACTATTGATAGATACTTATGATACCTAGCAGAGTAAGAGAGGCGTAGAAAAAGGAAGCAGGTGATCAGAAAATGGAATCGACGCGTAGAAAATAAAGCAAGTGATCAATGAATAGAAGCGAGGCATAGAAACGTATCCAAGTGGTTGTTGAATAAAATCATTAGATAAGTACAAGTGAAGTTGGAATCATTTGTGATAAGGCAAGTACTTCTGAACCTTTCTCGAGATATATTGTAAATATTTTTAAACACTCTCGTGACATATTGTTAGTTTTCAAATTAGTTCTGCTTTATATCGTAAGTGCTTTGAATCATACAGCCTTGAACCCAAATCACACCACCTGATCTTTGAGTTATAAGACTTATTCTTTGTAAACCCTCCATTGTTGATTTACCAGATACTAAAACACACAAATACGATACTACTTCCACAATTACATATCCAGCATACACCAAATGCTGGACAGAATTGCTTGAACATACAGAAACTTTTATACTCAATCATACATTATAACATCAAAGAACTAAACCTTGTAAACTCATTGTTCATCTAATACCTGATTCTCCTATAGGCTGGAGGCCATTTCTTATACATACCTTGATATACCCTCGTGATACTCATGAATTACATCATGCTTTTATACAAATGTTTTATCACTGTTGATTATGATCTTTTTTTATTGAATTATATTGTTTATCATACTGAACTGTTTTAGAATTGGATAGTTTTCTTTATGTGGACCAGATTCAGTGGTCAGACCAGATTCGTGGTTGAATTAGGCCAATGTGTGCCTTAGATCCAGTTTATAGAGCAGAGCTGTGTGCCTTGCTCGGGGTTAGTACGTGACTGATCAGCAGCCTAACCTTGGTTTTAAAATTTAAAATGAATATCCAATTCTAATGATTGTTTAACAAGAAACTTGATTCCTATGGATCATCTCATTTGATCATTGTTTAACCTCAATTATTGTTATTATGACTTGCTGAGCTAGTTAGCTCACCTTGCGAATCTGTTTATGTATTCTACGGTTAAAAAGGAAATAATTGATAGCAAGGTTTCCCAGTCCAATGTGCGAGCTAGGATTCCAGGACGAGTTGGATCGGGCCAGCATAAGCTTTAAATTATAGATTAGATATGCAAGCTTGTAAGAATAATTTCATTATCAGTTGTAAGTTAAACTAGTTGGGATTTGGTACAATATAATAAAAGTTAAAGTAGTGGCTTGTTTTCATACTTTAACCTGTTGCGATATGTGGTTGTGTAAAGTAGGGTCATTGCGTATAATATTTCATATTCAGGTGTATATATTGTGTGTGTGTGTGTTGTGCACCCCAAAATTCTAACCCATTTGGAGGGTGCCACAGCTCGAGTAACCAAAACGAAGGATTTGAAGAGTACTTTCAGATTCCAGAGCTTGTTTAACTGCAGAAACTACTGGTATTTTTCTATATTTTTATTTATTTTCGAATTATTTTGAATTAAAATATGAATTTTTGTTTGAGAGATTGTTTGTATGATTTAATGATTGCATGTTGTAGAGCTTTTCTTCCTGATGCTTTTGATATATTATATGACTGATTTGGAGTTCAATAACATGATTAAATATATGTTTTAATTTTGAATTATAAAATTAGGGTTTATAACCCGTATGAATGTTCTCAATTGAAATTTGGGTGTTTCTGTTCTAGGGGTTGTTAGATTGTTTGGTTGGAACGGATTTGTAGAGCTTGAAAAGTGGAATCGATTGGTGGTGGTATCGTCAACAGATGATACCGGAATCGAGTTGGCCGGAGCAAGAAAGAACTCGTCGTCCAGCGAGTGTTCTTCGAGCTTTTCCGGCCAACTCATGGGTTATCTGTGTGATTTGATTGCATGGTTTTGTTCCTGGAGTTGTATAGATGTGATCTGGAGGAGATGGTGTTAGAGGATACCGGAATTGTGATCTCCAGCGAGGCAGGGGTGTTTTCCGGAGAACCCATGTATAAATTGTAGTTTAGTACCTGTAATTTGGAAAAACAGTGAACTTTAGTCCCTGAACTTTCCAGACTTTGCAAAAATAGGATTCCTGTTTTAAAAATATTTAAAAAAACATATTTTCTATGTATTTTAATTATAGAAGTTCGATTTTAATTATTAAAAATCCTAAATATTATTATTTTAATTCTAAAAATTATTTTTAATTCAAAAATAAATCTGAATTAATTAGTTAATTAATTTTAGTTGATAACTAATTAGTAAATTGGTCAATTATTTCAAAAATTAATTGATTAATTGGTTTAATTAATTTTAATTAATTTTAAATAATTATTTGATTAGATTTAATTATTTATTTTGATTTAAAAATTTCCGAAAAATAGTTTATAGCTTTAAAATATTATTCTAAATATTTTCAAAGCTCGGTAATTATTGTAAAATTATTTTAAAGCCAGATTGGAGGCAATCAAACCCTGTTTATTGTTTTAAAATGATTCAATGGATCGATTTAATTCTGAAAAATGTTTAAAAATTTGTATTAAATATCAGAAAAATCATTTTAACTTCAAATCTTCTTTGAAAAACTATTTCATCGAATATCTTACGTGTTATGTGTTATATGTGAACTGACTGATATGTTGTATGTGTGTATGTGTATCATTTGACTGTTTTAATGGTAACTTTCAATCCGTAAATCGGCTTTGGGTGAAATGAAGGGTAGGTAGAAGCTTATATCGAATATAATCAAGTGCGATAAATATTGATAGATACTTGTGATATTTGAGCAGAAGAGGCAAGGCGTAGGAAAGGGAAGCAAGTAGCCGGAGAATAAGAGATAGTGATCGAAAGCCAGTAAAGCGTTAGTAAGTTAAGACAAGGAAAGTATTCTGAACCTTCTCAAGATATATTGCGAATTATTGATAATTATGTTTTATATTGCAAGTGCTCTGAAGTACTGAACCCTAAACCTTGATTCCAGTTATTGATCTTTGAGCCGCAAGCCTTATTCTTTCTGAACCATTGATTGTCGGATACCCAGATACAAACTACGGGTATACGATACTACTCCACAAATACATACAAACTAAATACCAATCACTGAACCGAAATTGTTTAAAACTCAAGCATTTATACCTTGTACCTTAGAAGACTAATCCATATAACCACGAGACTTTGATTCTTTTGCTATCCAATTCTTATACCGGCTGATTGCCAATCTTTGTATTTGCCATGTTGTTCCCTTGTGAAGATTGTGAACCATCTTACGCTTGAAACTCAATGTTGTTTATGATTCAGTTTATTGCTTTATATTGTTTATTCTATTATTGTGATAGAATTGGATTATTTTATAAAATGTGGACCACATTCGTGGTCAGACTAGATTGGTGGAAAGTTAGGCCAATGTGTGCCTTGGATCCAGTAATTAGAGCAGAGCTGTGTGCCTTGCTCGGGGTTAGTGCGTGACTGATCAACAGCCTAACCTTGGTTTTTAAAATGAAAATTAAATGTCCAATTCTAAATCATCTCTTAGCCATAAAATTGTTACCTTAATTCATTCCACTTGATCATTATTTAATCTCGGTATTGTCAAAGTGACTTGCTGAGATAGTTAGCTCATTTGTGCGATTCCGTTTATGTTATTTTTCAGTTAAGAAGGAACATATTGGTAGCGCGGATCCCCTAATCCAGTGTGCGAGCTAGGATTGCACGTTGAGCGGAATAAGCTAACTGAAGACTTTTGTGATATTTTAAGTTTGAGAAGTTGTAAGAATGTTTAATAATTAGTTGTAAGTTTGAATAGTTGGGATTTGGACACTTGTAATATAAGTGTGTGTGTGTGTGGCTTGTATGCATACTTTAACCTGTTGCGATCCGTGGATGTTGATAAGTAGGGTCCCTGCATATTACCATTCTCTTTATTATTGTTATAAGCAGGTTTATATATATATATGGTGTGTGTGTTGTTGACCCCAAACTTCTGACCCGGGTTTGGAGGGCGCCACACAAATGATTTCACTTATCGGTAATGTTAAAATTGAGTTTAGTTAAACTTTCTTGTATTCCAACATAAAGGTTTTCCAAATAAATTCCTTGAAGATTGGATAGAGACGTAAGAGACTAGTGGGACTAGTCCAGACATATAAGAGGTTAGCGGGGCTATTCTAATATAAGGATAAAATAATGCCATCGGTACCTTGATGACCGGATGGAGGGCAGTACGGGCTGATCACCCATATTACATTTGAAAGATGGATATTCCAATCGAGGGTTCTTTAATATTTAGGGCCCGTATTTAGCACGGGTTATCAACGGCCCGTATTTTGTTCAATTTACTTGAAATGAAACAGAATGAGTAGTATCTTCTTTAAAGTTATGAAACTTGGTCGAGAATCCTGCCACTTTACATTGTTATTGATTCTCGAAGCTTGAATGATTGCTTCCTTTGAAATGAGAAACTCCCTGAGAACCCCGTTACTGATTATGATCAATGTCAGTATTCTCCCGAACTTTGAATCTTGAAAGCCTGGAACCTTTTTCAATGCCTTTACCTAGCCATTAATAGAATTCTTCCACCTAGCTTAGTTTTATTCTGAGATAGAATGCCTCAAATGAATGTTGATTATATTGATATTTAGAACTACTATCTAGTTACTTGCTGAGCATCTTTGCTCATTTATTTGCTTTGAACTAACCATGGCAGTTAAGCAAGAAGATGGCCAGAATTAGGCGCACCACTCGCAAGAGCGTTCCTGGAGGTCCCTATCGTGTTGTGGGATTTCAGATGTCAGAGTAGGTAGATGCTGTATGAGCAAGCGATAATACGTTGGTGGGAAGAGTATTAGCTAAATCAGATACTTTTGGGTTATTTGTCGGTTCCAAGTAAGAATCGAATAATTTGAGTTTATTCATATTTTGGGTTATAATAATATTATATTCTGGTTGGTAGTTGTAAACTTGTCTCACACTTTATCCTGTTATATCCTATTAGTTTCAGGGTTTATCATATTTTGTTAATATTATGTTAGTTTATTGGTGTTGTGGGTCCTAACTCCTAACCCCGAGTTTGAGGGCGTCACACTATATCTGTAAGTACGTGACTTAAAAATTAGATTAAGAGAATAATATCAATATTCCTAAAGGTCCCTAGTCGAGTATTATTATTAAGGGACAATAATAATGCATTAACACTGGTGAGTTTATTGACTGATGATCACATCTCATTGATCATAGGTATAATGATATTAAAGTAAAAAATACAGGAAGATGTAAATATACATAGTGATGACAGACCAAATGTGAGATTCTACATGTCTGTTATGTTATAAGTAATTCTCACTGTGATAATGATGTGATGGTCCTTAGACTTGAAATTATTAAATTTTTATACGAGAATTAAATTACTTTGATTACATTAAAATTTACCTTGTTTGGGTAATGATAAAAGTGTATTTCGGGTATATTATAAATCGTATGAAAAATATGAATGATATAGAAAGGATTTAAACCTCCTAATTTTAGGAGTGATATTATTGGCCTCTTATGTGAGCTAGACTATGAAATGCGTGGTCGCGCTCAAAAGTTGATTTGATGTGATAGTCTACTTATTGATCAAAAAACATGGATTAAACTATGATGAGTATGACAAATTACATGTCTCTAATTTAATCTATAATGTGTTGTTAAAGAGATTATATTACATTATATATTATTCACAGAAGGTTTAATCGATCACTGATTCAATCATTATTACTTGGGTAACAATTATGTATTACTAGATGACGCTCATTGTTTACAATTTTAAATTAGATTTAAAATTCATTGCCAACATAATAATAACCTATAGGGTCACACACAAAGAATGCTTGAAGAATTATTTAATTTAAATTAAATTAGAGTAATTTAAATTATTTATAATATTAATTAAATATGACTTATTAATTAGATAAATAATGATATTTTAATTTACTAATATTAATTATAAAATTGAATTGTTAAATAATTAAGTGTGATTTAATTATTATACAAATAAGAATTTTGAATTAATAATAACTCCTAATTAGTTAAGAGTTATAATTTATTTTTTCTAATCTCTATAAAATATCTTTTGTGGCTGAATTTTAACATGAAACTTTTACTAAAAACCCTAGCCACCAAGAGAGGAGATGGAGGGAGAGTAAGAAGAGATGATTTTGTGCTAGTACACATCTGATCCTTGAGTTCAAGCATTCGTGTGGATACCGATAGAACGTAGATCGCGAGAGAGAGAGATGTGTGGTGATTGAACAAGCTTTGGATCTACATTAGTCAACCAATCGGTAAAGCTTCTTAAGGTAAACAATCTGATCTATGAATTAAATATCTGTTTTTTGCATGGATCCTGCGGTGGGTTTCAAAAATTCTGGTTTTTC
Source organism: Apium graveolens (assembly GCF_009905375.1). Taxonomy (NCBI): domain Eukaryota; kingdom Viridiplantae; phylum Streptophyta; class Magnoliopsida; order Apiales; family Apiaceae; genus Apium; species Apium graveolens. The sequence continues at coordinate 222,751,287 of NC_133648.1, forward strand.
ACGTTTTAATTATAGTTTCCATTATATTTTATACCTCAAAATCGATCAATGGAATCAGAGCTACTTGCGAAAAGTGTTTAATTCATTTATGTGTTTACTGGTTTTATGATAATAGCATGTATACAATCTTCCATGACTGTTATATGTGTGATTTTCTATATTTTGCATGCTGTTATGTTTATATATATATATATATATATGTATTTATATGTTTTGAATATATGATATTCATGAGAGTTGTATAATAATATGTTGATTATATAATCTTTATATATGCTGATATATACATGATTTATGTTTGTTCTTGTTAGGCCCTTAATCAACTGTAGAGGGGGTGAATACAGTTAATACAATCAATTCGACAAAGCTTCAATAGAATTAACAAGTTTTATATTAACAATTTTTATCAATTTGAAAGGATGAACAATTATCCTTGAGAGATGCTAGGTTATGTGAAAGATATAACAATGTCACAATGCTTATAGCATGAACCTAATCTGTGCTTATATAGGCACAACTACACAATGTAAAAGGAATCATATTATATCAACAACAAGGAAACCTATACAATGCTTCTGAGATAAAGTCATTCATCACCTTGAGTTCCTGTTTCCTTTTTGTTATCGAAGATCAACTGATGTGACAAATACCGATTACATCATTCGTTGATATCATTATCAGTCGATATCATCATCCATTGACATCATCATCCGTTGATACATAAGTTCTGATGTGAACTTCTGATAGTTTCTGCTTGATATCATCAATTGCTCCTAACAATCTCCCCCAACTTGTTCATTATGGAAATATGGACAAGTTCCAATTGATGATGTCAAAACTATCTAAATGCAGGAATCAAGTATACATATCCAATCTTTCTTCAGTGAATATTAGACTTTACTCTTCCTTCTGATTCACAGTTTCTTCCTTAACTTAATCAATGTCAGAGGTTAATTTCTGTTTATCAGCCCAGTCAGCTCCATAAATCTTCCTTCTTTTGTGAGTTTGACTGATTTCTTCTTCTTTTTCACATTTTTCTTCAGTATCATGAGCTTGTACTACTGTATAGATTGTATCTATCAGTATTTGAGATTAAGTTTCCTTAGATAATGTTTTCTTCTTTACAACAGCTTTGGCTTTAGACTTTGAAATCTTTGACTTCTCTCCTATCTTCTCTTTTCCTTTAAGCTTTTTGTCAGCAGTTACAATAACTTATGATTTGAAATCTTCTGCCTGGATGATTTCTCTTATAACTACAGCTTTGGTTGGTCTGTTAGAAGGATCATCTTCATAAAGTACTCGAGAAATAACAGCAATATCAACATTTGTTGTCTTCATGGAATTCTTGAAGTCTTCCTCCATTTGCCTTAGCTGTTCAAGATCAACTCCAGGATTTTCTCTTGCAAATATTCTTTTACTCACCTCAGAGTTAAATAATTGAATTTTTGGATCCTTGTGGAATAGAGTTGTCTTTCTTTCTTTAACTTTCCGAGTTTAAAGATATTGACTTGCTTCAGCACCAGCTTCCATCTCCAGAATACCTTGGTCTTCATTAGCAGCAGTTGTGACTTATGAAGATTTTTGCATGTTTGTAGTCACAGTCAAATCTTCCACTTTTCTTTCATTCCTCTTACTCTCTCTACCTTGTCTAAATTAAAATATAGTGATTGATTTTGATGAACCACTAACTCCAACTAGCTCTTCACCTCTTCTCATTTTACTATCCTTCTGTCCCCCCTTACTACCTTCATCAGGATTTTCATCATCAGTATTTGTCAATGTCAGCTGTTTGCATTTAGATTTAACAATTTTCTCCCCCTTTTTGGCATCATCACCAAGCAGTAGAGAAAGAATCAGCTCCATTGAATTTTGTACTTCTGTAAGTTGATCAATATTTAAACTTTTTTAGCTTCCAATCTAGCTTGACTGGTGTTATGGATAAAAAACTTAAGGTATTAATTACTGTATTTACTACTAGGGTTCGTGAACTTCGAGGCTCGATTTGACTGCTCCTGTGTTTCGTGACTCAATCTGCCTTAACAGGATGCCTACGTACCTTGTTGTGTGCCAAGGATCAAGTCAAAAACATAGTTATGATTTGGTAGGGTGAGGCCCCTTATATAGATGTTGGGAGTCCTTGAATTGGACCGGAATTGGGAGACTTGGTGGGCAAGTCTCTGAATTAGAACGGACTTTGGAGTCCTAGGAAGTAGGAAACTGATTCCTTATCCTATGAGATTTCTTGGAGGTCAATCTCCAAGGATTTGTATTCGTCATTGGACTTTATTTATCAGCTGATTTATCCCTTATTAATTAATTACAAAATTAATTAATATTCAGGGTTTTGAGCTCTATCAAATGGACTTTAGTGTTAGCCCAATTCTTATATAATTAATGCGATATTAATTACATAATCAGGGTTTATTTTATTCCTTATCATTTGCCCCAACTTCTGGGAAATCGTAAAAGATTTCTCAGAAGTTAAGTTTATTTATTCCCTTATAGGGTATCATTCTTTGTGCAGAGCAACACCTACTTCCAGGAGGCCCTTCATCAAGCTAGGTCCTGGAAGGGGAACTCGGATGAGTTTGAGAGGGAGATGAAAAAGTGGAAGGAGAGTGCTGAGGTTTTGAGAAGAAGCTAACGAAAGAGGGGGAGGAGCTGTCCAAGGCCCATATGTTAGTGTTTGTACCCTAGAGACAACACTATGATGTTTTAGTTTAAGACATTAGTATTATTAATCTGACGGACCCACAATACTAACTAGCAGAAATATGCATAATATTAATTAAACAATAAAGTACTACAAAAGATAAAATATTAAGGCTACAACCCTTAACCACAATCCCCGAATACACAGGAATGAGTTTGAACAACATCTAACATCTATATTATTACAGACCAAAAATATCTTAAGTCAAATTTCTACCAATTTTAAACCAAAAACTTATAATCCTTAGGGAACTACTAGTTCCCTACCTGCTCCAACATCTGACGGTAGGCATACCCCGAGTCCCTAGAAGTCTTACGCGCGGTTTACTTGAAACGAACCATCTCCAGGTTTCACTGAAGGGATAACATCAATAACAATATTAATGAGCAAAATGCTCAACAAGTGAATAACAGTGAATAACCATGCATCATATACTCATTAAAATGATAACAGAAGATAATCGACAATAAGATATCTTAAATAAAAGATCAAGGTTTTAGTAAGTGAATGAAATTGGAAATCACACAACGCTATGAGAAATGAAGGGTGATCAGTCCACATCAAATCTCTGAGCCACATAACCAGTAATTCACAACTATTGAGGATCCTCAGCACATATTGGCCAAATAAAACCATCAAGCTCCCTGCTATTGATGTTTTTAATAATGACTAGTGCCTCAGTCTTACCAGAACATACCATCCAATTCCTTTTAATCAATTCATTGTAATTTCAAAGGGTTCTTGATCAAGGAAAAGATAACAAGGGTTGGTATTGTCAAGGATAAAGTGACAAGTTTTCAAAAAGAGGGAATGTTATTAAGATCAGGGTTCCCAAAAGAAATAATTCAAATTTATGAGGGGTTTATGGTTCACATGATATATTAAGGGACTATTGTAGGGTATTCATATGGATAAGAAGTAATATATGGTGAAAAGGGATCAATTCAAGAATTAAAGAGATTAACTGAATTCAAGATCAAATCATGTGGGTGATGTCGGGCTTTAATTAATCTTATTGAAACTGTATTCATGCATTCATAGGGTAATTAATCACAGAAATAGGATTATAAAGATAAATTGAGAGTTCACTTGCCTGGACTACACTTACTGAGCTCTTGAATGGAATTGTCTATGGGCTCCTTTCCTGGCCTCCTACTTGAACCTATAATAAATAGTATCCTCATTACAACTCTTGCTATCTACCCTTTCGCGTATACTATAAATATATACATACACATATACACATATATATACTCTTAATTTCTACTAATTACAAGTAATATATGCATCACATAACTCACATAACACATAGCAAGAAGTGGCATGCCAATTTTATCACTTAATTAATAGTGCACATCTAGACTCTATTTATGACCTTACTCACTTAAGAAATTAATCATATAACACATAATTATCATGACCAATACTCCTAATCCTCCTTTACAGACTTCAACTCAACCTAAATTTAGTAAGGCACACTTATGCCTCACTTCAAATGACTCACAAATGCAATGCACACTATTTGACTTATCGAATGAACACCTTGGCACCAATTTTGTGCCTTGGAAAAAATATGAAGTTCTACCTTGGGCCTTTGCTATATTCTAACTCCTATGACTTCTTATGACTTTAAGCTAACTTTATCAATTGGTTTGACATCAAGGCCTCACTTAAAAGACACACAAATGTAACGCACCTTTCTAAAGTTTTCAAAGACAGCTCTAATGGTGACTCTCGGGTATTTTGGTAGAAATAAGGTATCTACACCTTGGGCCTTCACTCCAAACCAACTCTCAAAGGTTATTAAGACTCTAAAATGACTCTCAAAGTTTGAATGACTCAAAGGCCTCACTCCGGCCTCCCTAGGCCTTAAGTGGAAGTTGACACAAAACTGCCTTCCCTGATTTCCAAACTGCCCTGATTTTACCATCTTAAAATTCATTTATCTAGTTCTTTTATTGATTTTAAAGGCTTTTTAAGCTTCCTAAAACTTCAATATACCTATTTAGACCAAGTACCCTTGAAGGCCTAACCTATGACATGATAATAATCAACCAAAAGTCAAGTTTACCCAAATCTGCCATGTTCTGAGTTGCTCTCGGGTTTGTGTGTGTGTGCCTAACCAAATGTAAGTTTTTATGCAATCTAAAGCCACTGGACTCAAGTATGAACCAGGTCGCAACTCTCTTGAGCTCAGGCCTACCAAGGCCTTGCTAAAACTCACCTAAAATGACCTAAACTTCTAGTACAAAAATCTGCCCAACTAAGATCAATGCGACTCCTTCCACCTTAACTACCTTCATTACACCAAAACCAAATAACAATCGACAACCAACCAAGGAAAGTCCTAAAATGCACCAATACCTACTGATTAAAAACATATAGGGTTCATTTACAATTTATTTAGCTTGAAGATCACTTATAAAAATAAGGAAAGTAACATATCACAAGACAAGCCATTACTCAGCATATTTAAGCAAGAATTCGAAGTATGCATGCATGGTAACTTCATGATACCTACTGAACTTACGATCATATCATCATTTATAATCTAAAATAGCATTTTATCAAAGGAAACATGGCATGCAACTCATAAAAATCAAGTATCAAGAGGTTAAAAGAACAACTATAATAGCAACATCATGACTTCAAGTTTTTAAGCAAATATTCGAACTATATAATCAAAATAATCACTTGAAATCTACTGAATATAATCACTTATCATCATGGAATACTTTATCTAGCATTTTATAACCAAAAACCACAGCATGCATCTCATACAAGTCAAACACCAAAGCACAAAATCAACAAGTGTAGTCTCTACTTAGAAAATCACTTGTAAATCAACATGCAAGTACTATATCCAACATGCAAGTGCTAAAATCAACACGCGAGTATTAAAATTAAGGTATCTTGATGGAATAATAGCATGCAAGGGTTTAATCTTAACAAAATAACATTTATAAAGAGTAAGACTTTTAAAATCAACAATCATGGTCATTTTTCATAAAAACTTCCCAAAATCAATACTTTACATTCAGCTCCTAAGAAATCATTGCCAAATTTTTATGAACAATGAGTATGACTTGGTAAAATAGAATTGTAACACCTCTCCAAGATCATATCTTGCTCATTTCTATAAGCCACCATGGTTGCAACCTTGAGTTCATAAGAATCAAGGCCTCAACCTCGGCTTTACCAACATGCACACACAAAACTCACCTTAAAATCATGTTACTCCACTAAATTATGAAGTTCTTGGCTTTACTAACTTGAGAAGTGAAAGAAGATGAAGAAAAAGTGAAGAAAATGGAAAGAATGGGGGTGGGGATGGGCTTCAGCCGAGAAGGAGTGAAGAGGGGAGAGAGTGAGGTGTGTGAATGGGTGTGTGTGGAAAAATAAGAGCACTCACTTGGTTTTTGTTACTAAAATATGATAGTGGAATGGAGAATGTACATAATTGTCCCTCTTACTAGTATTAACAAAAATGCATGCAAGATTAAAGAGGTAATCTTGTAAGTTAGTGGGGTTAGAATTGACGGTCTTAGCATTGGACACTATTATAAGCTTAAATGCATGCAAGGGTATGCTAGTAATTCAATAATTAATAAAAGTATGATTAAAAAGAATGAATTTTAATAAATAAAATACAACTCCGTAAATCACAAAATTAATAGCATAAATACTATGAGATTTTAGAAGTTTTATAAAATTGTTTTCAAAATTTTGAACAAGAATATATTTTAAAAGAATTTTCTAAGATCAATTTCCTATTAAATACGCCACAATAAATATAATTAAAAATTCTAAGTCACATAGGAAAATTGCAAGTAATTTGATTCTAAGACGAATAATAATCTATCGCTTAATTGCAACTACAGTAACTCAAATATTATTTACTCGCGTAATGAAATTTGCTTGCGTACAATTAATCATATGCCTATAAATAATCAAACAATATTCGCAATGCCACACAACGAAGAACATATACGAATACATTGAATTCTCATAATTCCTGACATTCAATACACAAAAATATTGTATAGCACAAAACAGAATATTATATTACATTCATATCAAATATTCACAGGCGTTACAACCTTCCCCCTTAAAGGATTTTGTCCCAGAATCTAAGAAAACAAATGAGGATACTTATCTAACATATCAATTTCTAATTCCCATGTCGACTCTTGAACCTTGGGATTCCTCCATAAAACTTCTACTAAAGGAACTACTCTATTTCTTAACATTTTATCCTTTCTATCTAAAATGCAACCGGCTTCTCGACATAAGACAAATCTAGCTCAATCTCTACTGGTTCATACTTTATGATACATTTGGCATCGGGGTTGAACTTCTTAAGCAATGATACGTTATAAAATATTGTGAATGTGCTGCATTTGAGGCGGTAAGGCCAACTCGTATGCCACTTTTCCAACTTTACCCAAAATCTCAAAAGGTCCGACAAATCTTGGACTCAACTTTCCTTTCTTGCCAAATCTAACTATCCCCTTCCAAGGTGACATTTTCAACAGAACAGTTTCTCCTATTTCTAGTCATTTTTGCGTGGATCAGCATACTTTCTTTGTCTATCTTGAGCCGCGATTAATCGATTTCGACCTTTCGTTTGTTAAATTTATTCGGGGCTAATTACCTTTTGATCTCCAATTTCATCCCAATAAAGAGGTGATCTACACTTCTTTCCATAAAGTGCTTCGTATGAGGGCATTCCAATAATGGCATGAAAGCTATTTTTATACGAAAATTCTACCAGGGGAAAATGTTCATCCCAAGTTCTTTTGAAGTCCAAAGCACAAGATCTCAGCATGTCTTCTAGGGTCGGAATCATGCGCTCACTTTGTCCATCTGTCTGTGGGTGATAGGCAGTTCTCATCTTGAGTCAAGTTCCCAAATGTTCTTGAAATTGCTTCCAAAATCTGGAGTTGAAACAAGGGTCTCTATCTGACACAATAGATACTGGAACCCCATGACGAGTGATAATTTCCTTTAGGTACATATGAATCAACTTATCCATTGAAAATCTCTCGTTGATTGGTAAAAAATGAGCCAACTTAGTCAATCAATCAATTATTACCCATATAGCATCGTGATTAGATTTTGTCCTCGGTAATCCAACTGTGAAGTCCATCGCAATATGCTCCCACTTCCATTCAGGTATCTCTAAGGGTTAAATTAGTCCACTCAGTTTCTGATGTTCGGCTTTTACCCTTTGGCAAGTGTAACATCTAATAATCTATTGTGCAATCTCCTTCTTCATATTTGGCCACCAAAAGTTCTGTTTCAAATCTTGGTACATTTTTGTGCTTCCGGGGTGAATAGAAAATTCTGAGTTGTAAGCATCCTTCGAAATCTCATTCTTTAATTCTACCTCATTCGATATCCAAATTCTTGATGAGAATCTTAGAATTCCTTGGTTATCTTTTTGAGTGCAAATCTCTTCTCTGGACAACTCATTCATCCTTTCATTCATCACTTCTTCTTGGCACTTCTTAATCTTTTGTAATAATTTTGGTTTAAAAGTCATCGTACAAATCATGTATGTAGGTGCACTCAGAGCTCTGATCTCAATTCCCATTTTCTCAAATTCCTTTGATAACTCTTGGGCCAAAATTAACATATTCAATCTCTCCTTGCGACTTAAAGTATCCGCTACTATATTCGTTTTCCCAGAATGATAATTGATCGTGTAATCATAGTCCTTAATCAACTCTAACCATCTTCGTTGCCTCATGTTTAATTCCTTTTGAGTGAAAATGTACTTCAGGCTCTTGTGATCCATAATATCTCGCATTTTTCTCCATATAGGTAATGTCTCCATAGCTTCAAAGCATATACAATTGCAGCCAGTTCCAAGTCATGAGTTGGGTACCTTTTCTCGTGAGGCTTAAGTTGTCTTGACGCGTAGGCTATCACCTTCCCATGTTGCATTAAATCACAACCCAATCCTTTGTGTGACGCATCGTTGAATATTACAAAGTCTCCTTGATCATCTGGCAGGGCTAATAGTGGAGCGGTGACTAATTTCTGCTTCAATTCTTGAAAACTCTTTTCACAAATCTCCGTCCATTCAAACTTCTCATTCTTTCGGGTAAATTTTGTCAATGGTACTGCAATCTCTGAGAAATCCTTCACAAATCTTCGATAATATCCGTCAAATCCCATGAAACTTCTAACTTTAGTCGGGGTCTTTGGCCTTTCCCAATTCATTACAACTTCTATCTTCGCGGGATCAACTCGTATTCCTTCGCTTCTGACAATATGCCCTAAAAATTGAACTTCTCGCAGCCAGAACTTACACTTAGAAAACTTGGCATATAATTCTCCTTTCTTAAAGTCTCCAAATCTATTCTCAGATGTTCAACATGTTCTTCCTTGGTCTTTGAGTATATTAGAATTTCGTCGAAAAACACAATGACAAACTTGTCCAAATACTCCTTGATTACTCGGTTCATCAAATCCATAAAGGCGGATGGCGCATTTATCAATCTGAATGCCATAACTAGAAACTCATAATGTCCGTATCTGGTTCTAAAAGCAGTCTTTGGTATGTCTTCTGGCTTAATCTTCAAGTGGTGTTATCCCGATCGCAAGTCAATCTTCTAGAAGTAAGCTGCTTCCTTAAGTTGATCAAACAAATCATCAATACGAGGTAAAGGGTACCTATTATTAATTGTCAATTTGTTCACCTCTCTATAGTCGATGCACAGTCTCATACTTCCATCTTTCTTTTTTACAAACAGAACTGGAGCACCCCACGGAGATACACTCGACCTTATAACTTCTTTATCCAATAACTCTTGTAGTTGCTTGGCCAATTTCTTCATCTCTGCTGATGCCATACGATAAGGTGCCTTCGATAAGGTTCCACGCCGGGTGCTAAGTCGATAGAAAACTCATTTTGACGGTTAGGCGGCAATCTAGGAAGTTCGTCCGGAAATACATCGGAAAATTTGCTAACTATCGGGATAGTTTATATATTCGGTATTTCCTTAGATCTATCAATTACATGAGCCAAATACCCTTCACATCCTTCTCTTAACAATTTTTTCGCTTAAATCATCGTCAAAAATGTTTTAACTTATTTTTGTCCTTTAAACTCTACCTTATATCCTTGAGGGGACTTAAAAATCACTTTCTTCTTCTTACAATCTATCTGAGCACTATGCTCTACTAGCCAATCCATTCCTAATATAACGTCAAATTCTACTAGTCGAAAAGGTATAAGGGAAGCAGGGAAATTATAGCCTGAAATCTCTACTTTACATCGGGGGCAAATACATTTAATAGATACTTGTTCTTGATTAGCCACAATGATAGATAGAGGTTCAAATAACAGTTCAATTTCATAATTTAACTTGCCACAAAAAGATTTAGATATGAAAGATCTAGTAGCTCCGGAATCAAATAGCACTTTAGCATTGACGTTGTTGACTGAAAACATACATGCCACAACTTCAGAACTCTGAACAGCATCCTTGATATTCATGTTGAATGTCTGGGCCTGAGCAGGATAGAAAGGACGAAACACTGGAGTTACAGATTCAGAAGGTTGATTTGAAGGTAGTTGGAGAATTGGAACAGAAGATGTCATTGCTTGATTGTAAGGGGAGACCATCAATTGCATCAACTTGCTATTTCCGGGGGTCTTGCAATCCCTAGACAGGTGACCAATATTTCTACACTTGAAGCATGTAACAGGAGGCTTCGGGTTTCGAAACTCATTCGCATAATTACCTTTCAAATTGCACTTGTAACAAACGATGTCAGCCTTATTGTAGTTACCCACGTGTCTCTTATTACAGAATTTACACTCCAGATTTGCTTGCTGGGATCTTTGTCCACTTGGCCCTTGAATCCTATTATTCTAACTCTTAATATCACGCTTCTTAAAGCTTCGAGGTCCTCCTTGGTTCTGGAATCCAAACTTCTTGAAATTCCTTCCACTTTGGCTCCCTTGAGCCAATCCTTCTCTATTACTTCCAAACTTTCTTTTCTTACTCTCTTTCTCCTTCAAATTTTGATCACTTTCTCCTTCAATTACCATCGCCTTCTGGACCACTTTAGCATATGTGGTCAATTCAAAGGCAGCCACTCTGCTTCATAGCCAAGGCTTCAATCCTTGTTGAAATCTTTTCGCTCTCTTCTCATCTGTATCAACATAATCTCCGACAAACCTAGCCAATTCAGTGAATTTCTTCTCGTACTCTCCTACAGTCATTCTTTCTTGCTTCAATTTAAAGAACTTCAATTCCATTTGAGTCTGCATATACCTCAAGAAATACTTGTCTAAGAAAATCTTCTTGAATCTACCCCAAGTGATAACTTCCTCTCCTTCTAAAGCACGAGCTGACTCCCACCAATAGTCCGCTTTGTCTTTCAAGAATAAGACATATAGTCGGCCTTCTTTTCTTTACTTACAACAGCTAGCGTGAAAGCTTTCTCCATTTATTTAAGCCAAGATTGGGCTTCTACAGGGTCTTTAGTTCCACAGAACTCCTGTGGTTTCACAGCTTGGAATGATTTGAAAGTTGTAAGGGTTGGTGGTGGTGGAGGTGGTTGTTGTTGAAGTTATTGATGAAGGAGTTGTTATTGAGCAAGGGTAATAGATTATTGGTGAAGTATTTGCATGAGTTGAGCCAAGTTGGGTGGTGGATCTTCATGATCCCCGGTATTGGTGTTGCGAGCTCTACGAGGAGGCATGGTTCTGAATATAGACAAGAAAGGTTTATTCACGGTTCAAATTTAGTATACACAAGTTATAACAAGGGTAAATATCAAGTAATAAGGTCTTATTCAAGGGATATTTTAGGGAAAGATTTAACATGATCAAGTTCCAAAGGAATCGACAGAATTTAAACAACAAGGTTCTATTTAAGCAAGTATATAACATGGTAATGAGATGGCAATATTATAGAGATAATCAAAGTGCGAATTTGACATTAGTTCGAATGAAAAGTGCAAATAAAGTACAAACAGGAAATAAAGTGCAAATAAAGTCTTCCCGAAACAATCCGGGTATAAGGTACAAATGGAAATCAAAGCACTAATCAACAACGATGGTGGAAACAAGTGGACTATATGATAGTCCAAGAGGATGGTGGTGAGGGAACAAGGGCACGGAGACGGCTAATCACTCGACGGAGCTCGTCGGCAATGGCGGTAAGAGTGATCTGACTCTCTCTCTCACGGTGTGGAATCATCAACGCCAATCGGTCCTCAGCCATCTAGATGATCTTCTCAAGCCTAGCTATCAATCGGGGTTAGTTGGGCTTGTCATCAAAGCTCTCGCGGTACAACTGGTCCACCCTACATTGAAGATTCGCGTTCTCGCCCTCCAGTCGATCAACAATCAATACCATCTGCTCGTAAAGAGGGAATGGCATAGTCGAAGGGAATCCGGGAGTCGATGAGGATGATGCCTGTCAAACAGTTATATATATATATATATACGCGGTTATAAATAAAAGGGTCATAAAACCTATAGATTCTAACGTCCCAAAACCCAAATGATCTAAGTTCATCATATTCTCTATATTCCTATCTTATAATCATTTATCCTATGTTGTTCAGTGACTCAAACCTGTGGCTCTAATACCAACCTGTAACGGACCCACACTACTAACTAGCAGAAATATGCATAATATTAATTAAATAGTAAAGTACTATAAAAGATAAAATATTAAGGCTATAACCCTTAACCACAATCCCCGAATACACATGAATGAGTTTGAACAACATCTAACATCTTTATTATTACAGACCAAAAATATCTTAAGTCAAATTTTTACCAATTTAAACCCAAAGCTTATAATCCTTAGGGAACTACTAGTTCCCTACGTGCTCCAACATCTGATGGTAGGCATATCCCGAGTCCCCAGAAGTCTTATGCGTGGTTTACTTGAAACGAACCATCTTCGGGTTTCACTGAAGGGATAACATCAATAACAATATTAATGAGCAAAACGCTTAGCAAGTGAATAACAGTGAATAACAATGCATCATATACTCATTAAAATGATAACAGAAGATAATCGACAATAAGATATCTCAAATAAAAGATCAAGTTTTTATTAAGTGAATGGAATTGGAAATCACACAACGCTGTGAGAAATGAGGGGTGATCAGTCCACATCAAAGCTCTGAACCACATAACCAGTGATTCACAACTATTGAGGATCCTCGGCACACATTGGCCAAATAAAACCATCAGGCTCCCTGCTACTGATGTTTTTAACAATGATTGGCGCCTCAGTCTTACCAGAACATACCATTCAATTCCTTTTAATCAATTCATTTTAATTTCAAAGGGTTCTTGATCAAGGACAAGATAACAAGGGTTGGTATTGTCAAGGATCAAGTGACAAGTTTTCAAAAAGAGGGAATGTTATTAAGATCAGGGTTCCCAAAAGAAATAATTCAAATTTGTGAGGGTTTAGGGTTCACGTGATATATTAAGGGACTATTGTAGGGTATTCACATGGATAAGAAGTAATATGTGGTGAAAAGGGATCAATTCAAGTATGAAAGAGATTAACTGAATTCAAGGTCAAATCATTTGGGTGATGCCGGGCTTCAATTAATCCTATTAAAACTGTAGTCATGCATTCATAGGGTAATTAATCACATGAATAGGATTATAAAGATAAATTGAGAGTTCACTTTCCTGGACTACACTTACTGAGCTCTTGAATGGAATTGTCTATGGGCTCCTTTCCTGGCCTCCTACTTGAACCTATAATAAATAGTATCCTCATTACAACTCTTGCTAACTACCTTTTTGCGTATACTATAAATACATATACATACACATATACACATATACACATATAAATATACTCTTAATTTCTACTAATTACAAGTAATATATGCATCACATAACTCACATAACACATAGCAATAAGTGGCATGCCAATGTTATCACTTAATTAATAGTGCACATCTAGACTTTATTTACGACCTTTGTCACTAAAGAAATTAATCATATAACATATAATTATCATGACCAATACTCCTAATCCTCCTTTACAGATTTCAATTCAACCTAAATTTAGTAAGGCACACTTATGCCTCACTTCAAATGACTCACAAATGCAATGCACACTATTTGACTTATCGAATGCACACCTTGGCACCAATTTTGTGCCTTGGAAAAAATATGAAGTTCTACCTTGGACCTTTGCTATATTCCAACTCCTATGACTTCTTATGACTTTAAGCTAACTTTATCAATTGGTTTGACATTAAGGCCTCACTTAAAAGACACACAAATGCAACGCACTTTTCTAAAGTTTTCAAAGACAACTCTATTTGTGAATCTCGGGTGTTTTGGTAGAAATAAGGTATCTACACCTTGGGCCTTCACTCCAAACTAACTCTCAAAGGTTATTAAGACTCTAAAATGACTCTCAAAGTTTGAATTACTCAAAGGCCTCACTCAGGCCTCCCTAGGCCTTAAATGGAAGTTGACACAAAACTGCCTTCCCTGATTTCCAAACTGCCCTGATTTTACCAACCTAGTTCATTTATAGATTTTAAAGGCTTTTTAAGCTTCCTAAGACTTCATTATATCTATTTAGACTAAGGCCCCATGAAGGCCTAACCTATGACATGATGATAATCAACCAAAAGTCAAGTTTATCCTTATCTGCCCTGTTCTGAGTTGCTCTCGGGTTTGTGTGTGTGCGCCTAACCAAATGTAAGTTTTTATGCAATCTAAAGCCACTGGACTCAAGTATGAACCAATTACCAACTCCCTTGAGCTCATTCCTACCAAGGCCTTGCTAAAAATCACCTAAAATGACCTAAACTTCTAGTATAAAAATCTGCCCAACTAAGATCAATGCGACTCCTTCCACCTTAACTCCCTTCATTACACCAAAACCAAATAACAATCGACAACCAACAAAGGCAAGCCCTAAATACACTAATACCTACTTACTAACAACATATAGGGTTCATTTACAATTTATTTATCATAAAGATCACTTATAAAAACAAGCAAAGTAAAATATCATAAGACAAGCCATTACTTAACATTTTTAAGCAAGAATTCAAAGTATGCATGCATGGTAACTTCATGATACCTACTGACCTTAAGCTCATATCATAATTTATAATCTAAAATAGCATTTTATCAAAGGAAACATGGCATGCAACTCAAAAAAATCAAGTATCAAGAGGTTAAAAGAACAACTATAATAGCAATATCATGACTTCGAGTTTTTAAGTAAAAATTCGAACTATATAATTAAAATAACCACTCGAAATCTACTGAATATAATCAATTATCATCATGGAATACTTCATCTAGAATTTTATAACCAAAAACCACAACATGCATCCCATACAACTCAAACACCATAGCACAAAATCAACAAGTATAGTCTCTACTTAGAAAATCACTTGTAAATCAACATTCAAGTACTATATCCAACATGCAAGTGCTAAAATCAACATGCAAGTACTAAACTTAAGGTATCTTGATGGAAAGATCATGCAAGGTGTAATATCTGGGATATGACGTGTAATTATTTTTGTTAATAATAAATATTGTGTTATTATTATATGAATTTTGGTAATTATCTACGAAGTGGTATCTGTGTTTGGATATGTAAATATGATATAATGTGAGTATTTTAATTTTTATATATCCAAAATAAAATATAGATAATTTTCATATCTTCCTATATATTTTTATGATGATTTGTGATTTTATTGGACATTTATGGATTTTAAAAATTTCTTTTTCCGAGTAATTACAAACTATTTTATATAATCGGGAACCAGCCGACCTCAACCGTTTTTACGTTTCTATAACCCAAAACTCTTCCGAGATCTCCTTCCTAACCCAATTCTAATATTTCGAGCATTTTCCATGTTTTGACTTTTTCGATCCGGAGTACGGTTTGTCCTGTGCGGGTCCCGGCACAATATTTTCGATACAATATTCGTTTCGGTAAATCAATAAAACTCGTATTTTTGATAAACGGGATCTTTTTATTAAACTATTATAATTATCACCTTTTAATAAGTGTAACCAGGCGCTGAGACCAAGACCGCAGTACAAATTGTACAGATTTGGATAATTATCCTGAAAACCGGTACCGTTTGGATCCGTTTTTATAAATAAACGTACTATTTTATATCCGGAATGATCCAACAGGATACTAATTTCTCGTATTTATAAATATCCTTTACCGTAATTTATTTCATACGGAAAATCATTTGCAGCCAGTAAATTATATAATTTTACAGAGAAAATACTTATATTCATATAAACTTCTGAGAATCAAATTGCAATTTCAAGGCGTTACCGGATTCCGATTGGAAAGATCGAGTACTCAA
Organism: Apium graveolens; assembly: GCF_009905375.1. Classification (NCBI taxonomy): domain Eukaryota; kingdom Viridiplantae; phylum Streptophyta; class Magnoliopsida; order Apiales; family Apiaceae; genus Apium; species Apium graveolens. Next base: position 222,767,365 of record NC_133648.1, read on the forward strand.
AACGAAGGTCTTGAGGTGTTCTATCAAAATCAATAAGCCTTACAACTGCAGAATCAAAGGGTATTTTTCTATAATTTTTATTAATTTCGAATTATTTTGATTAAAAATATGAATTTTTGTTCAGATGATTGTTTGAATGATTTGATGCTTGTATATTGTAGAACTTTTCTTCCTGATGAGTTTGATATGTCATATGATTGATTTGGAGTTCAATAACATGTTCAAAATTGAGTTTGATTTTCGAAATTTGAAATTAGGGGTTTATAACCCGTATGAATGTTCTTGATTGAATTTGGGGGTTTCTTATTTAAGGATTAACAGATGTTCTAGATGGGTGGGTTTTGTTCCCCTTGAAATTTGCAATCGATTGGTGTATAGTATGTTAACAGACGATCCCTGGTTCGAAGGGAGTTGTCATTTGAAGTTTTTTCGAGTTCACCGGAAACTGTCGAACTTCTCGGCCAATTTCCGGCCAACTCAGGGATTGTTAGGATGAATTGATTGTTGGGTTGTGTTCCTGGTGAGCCATAGTTGTGATCTGGAGGTGATGGTGGGGTGAGGATGCCGGTCGTCTTCTCCGGCGAGACAGGACATTTTCCGGCAAACCCCTGTAAAAATTACAGTTTAGTACCTGTGGTTTTGAAAGAGAAACAGTTTAGTCCCTGAACTTTCCAGACTTTGCAAAAATAGGATTCCTGTTTATAAATTATTTAAAAATCATATTTTCTATTTATTTTAATTATAAAAATTTATTTTTAATTACTGAAAATTCCAAAAATTATTATTTTAATTCCAAAAATTATTTTTAATTCAAAAATAAATCTGAATCAATTAGTTAATTAATTGTAGTTAATAATTAAGTGATTAATTGGTCAATTAATTCAAAAATTAATTGATTAATTGATTTAATTAATTATTAATTAATTTTAGTTAATTATTTAATTAGATTTAATTATTTATAAATGATTTAAAAATTCAGAAAATAGTTTCGAGCTTTAAAATATTATTTTAAATTATTTACAAGGCTCGATAATTATTATAAAATTATTTTGAAGCCATATTTGGCTAACCGAACCGTGTTTATTGTTTTAAAATTGATCCAACGACCCGTTTTGACTCCGAAAAATATTTTAAAAATCATATTAAATACCCGAAAGACTGTTTATGGCCCGAGACTTCCTTATAAATGAAATTTTATTGATTGTTTGATGTGCTTTGTGCTATATGTGACTTATTTGTTTGACTGTCGGTCTATGTGATTAGTGTTGACTTGTTTTAGCATAACTTTTAATCCGTAAATCGGATTTGGGTGAAACGAAGGGTAGATGAAACCTTATGACGTCCATGTGATGATTAGAATAATGTGAGATGAATATTGATAGATACTTATGATGCCTAGCAAAGTAGACAAGGCGTAGAAAAAGGAAGCAGGTGATCAGAAAATGAAATTGATGCGTAGAAAATACAACAGGTGATCAGTGAATAGAAGCAAGGCATAGAAAAGTAGACGAGGGGTTGTTGAATAAAGTCAGTAGACAAGTACGAGTAAAGTTGGAATCGATTGTGATAAGGCAAGTACTTCTAAACCTTTTTCGAGATATAATGCAAATATTTCTAAATTCTCTCGTGGTAAATTTTTAAGTAGTCAAAATAGTTATGTTTTATATTATAAGTACTTTGAATCCTTCAGCCTTGAACCTGAGCCACATCATTTGATCTTTGAGCCGTAAGCCTTATCCTTTGTGAACCATTTCTTGTTGATTTACCAGATACTAAACCACACAAATACGATACTACTCCACAAATATATACCCATCATATACCAAACACTGGAACAAAATTATTTAAACATACAGAAACTTTTATACTCAATCATACCTTGTGACATCAAAGAACTAAATCTTATAAGATCATTGTTCATCTAATACCCGATTCTCCTACAGGCTGAAGGCCATTTCTTTTACATACTTTGATACACCATTGTGATACTCATGAAATGCATCATGCCTTTATACAAATGTTTCATCACTGTTGATTATGATCTTGTTTTACTAAGTTATATTGTTATTTATATTAAATTGATTTAGAATTGGATAGTTTTCTTTATATGGACCGGATTCATGGTCAGACAAGATTCGTGGTCAAATTAGGCCAATGTGTGCCTTGGATCCAGTTTATAGAGCAGAGCCTTGTGCCTTGCTCGGGGTTAGTGCATGACTGATCAACAGCCTAACCTTGGTTTTAAAAATTTAAAATGAATATCCGATTCTAATGATTGTTTAACAAGAAACTTGATTCCTCTGAATCATCTCATTTGATCATTGATTAACCTCAGTTACTTTTAGTGTCACTTGCTGAACTAGTTAGCTCACTCTTGCGAATCTTTTTATGTAATCTACAGTTAAGAAGGATATGGTTGATAGCGGGGTTTCCCAGTTCAATGTACGAGCTAGGATTCCAGATTGAGTTGGAGCGAGCTAGAAGGAGCTTATTACAGTAGCGAGATAGTAAGATTGTAAGAATAATTTCATTATCAGTTGTAAGTTAAATTAGTTGGGATTTGGTACATTGTAATAAAAGTTAAGGTTGTGGCTTGTTTTCATACTTTAACCTGTTGCGATCTGTGGTTATGTAAAGCAGGGTCATTGTAAATAATATTTCATATGCAGGCTTATATATTGTGTATGTGTTGTGGACCCCAAACTTCTGACCCGGGTTTGGAGGGCGCCACACAAGGGTTTTGTAATAACTCGAATTTTTGAGACCTTGTAAAAATATTTAATGAATAGTAACCCTGACAGACGGGAAAAACTTTTGAGCCCACACCATGTAGTGCATGAGAAAATGAGTTTCGGAATTGATATTACGACTATACCTTCCAAATGAGTGTATGTAAACGCTATTAGTTTTCGAAGAAAACGAACTTTGAAAAATGATTGTATTTATGACTTATCGAGGATTACGAGAATCATAATATAATTACGAGATTAAAATCCTACAGATTTATATTTTAGTAGGATAAATAAAAATATAAGGAATAAATACGAAAGGAATTACATTGCGAACCATTTACGAGTTAGTATTACGAAGAACGTTAAGTAACCGAGCGAACGCGTAAAGTTTTAATGCACTAACTAAACCATGGTAAGGAAGTAACCATGGTTACTTCATCAAATAGTGAGCTAACCATAGGATGACCAAGCTAGCTAGCAAATAGTGAGCTAAGGAAGCTAACCTTGTAGTTTAGCTTGTAAGCTAGCAAGCTATAAAGATATGTCCATTGATTTGGCAACAAAGAATAAACCTAGAATGCTATCCTAGGAAGAATAAAATCAAGTTACAAAGTTATCAAGTCACCTTCCAAGAAGCAACCTATCCAAGCATCCAAGAGAAGCAACCAAGTAGTATAAATACCCCCCCCCCCCTCACAAAGCTTCCATTCGGCTATTTTGAAAAAAAAGGGGAATTGGAATTCAAAACTCCAAGCTCTAGTTCTTGTAAAATCACCCAATTAATTCCCAAGCCTCCTAGAAACTAAACTAAGGTAAGAAAAATCTTTCATCTCTTTTTATCAAGGTTTGATGGGTGGAATAAATTCAAGAAACTCACTAGTGAATAGTGTGAATAGTAACCTCTCTTTGGTTTCTTGATTTTAATGGTGGTTTTAGGTTCTAAAAATCACACCAAGCACTTCCAAGCCTCCACCATCCTCAAGAACACATCTCAAGCTTTCAAGAAATGTAAAAATATTTGGTCCAACTTTATTTGAGGTTCATTTTTAAGATCCATTTAGTATGTGGTAGTAAACCTAGCTTACTAAGTGTTATTGATGAAATCTTGATGATTAAGTTAAGTAGATTTAATGTTGGTTGTTGTTGCCTCAAGAACATGATGTTTTTTAGAGGAGTTTGTGTGTTGATGATGATATGATGATTGTTGGTGGTTGTGTTGATAGTTAAGGCTTAAACGAAACCCCGATCGTAAACGTAACTTCGTTAAAACCAACAAATCGTAACTTTAAGTTTCTGCAGAAAGTCCCGAAGTTATAAACTGTAGATTCTTGAAAAATAACATGCATGGTTATTTTTCATACAAACTTCCCAAAATCAACACTTTACATTCGGCTCCTAAGAAATCATTGCCAAATGTTTATGAACAATGAGTATGACTTGGTAAAATAGAAGTGTAACACCTCTCCAAGATCATATCTTGCTCATTTCTATAAACCACCATGGTTGCAACCTTAAGTTCATAAGAATCAAGGTCTCAACCTCGGCTTTACCAACATGCACACACAAAACTCACCTTAAAATGATGCTACTCCACTAAATGATGAAGTTCTTGGCTTGACTAACTTGAGAAGTGAAAGAGGATGAAGAAAAAGTGAAAAAATGGCAAGAATGGGGGTGGGGGTGGGCTTCGGCCGAGAGGGAGAGGAGAGAGTGAGGTGTGTGAGTGGGTGTGTGTGGAAAAATGGAAGCACTCACTTGGTTTTTGTTACTAAAATGTGATAATGGAATGGAGAATGTACATAATTGTCCCTCTTTCTATTAGTGACAAAATGCATTCAAGGTTAAAGAGGTTATCTTGCAAGTTAGTGGGGTTAGAATTAACGGTCTTAGCCTTGGACCCTATTATAAGCTTAAATGCATGCAAGGGTATGCTAGTAATTCAATAATTAATAAAAGTATGATTAAAAAGAATGGATTTTAATAAATAAAATACAACTCCATAGATCACAAAATTAATACCACAAATACAATGGGATTTTAGAAGTTTTATAAAATTGTATTCAAAAATTTTGAACAAGAATATATTTTAAAAGAATTTTCTAAGATCAATTTCCTATTAAACAAGCCACAATATATATAATTAAAAATTCTAAGTTACATAGGAAAATTTCAAGTAATTTAATTCAAGAATGGTCTAGAGACTCAGCTTGATTTGATCAAACAATCTTTGAACAACTTCTATTCTTGGTCTGTTAAGAATAAAAGGAATGAGATAGACAGAACACTCACTGAGTTGTTAGGCATGTTTAGAACTGCTGAAAATAACACGGTAAAGGAATGAATTACGTCCATATTGATGGTGTTCACATGGAATGCAAATAGGAAAGGAAAGTGGACAGGAAAGGTGAATATTTGATCTTATTCGGTGTCAAACCAAAGTCCAATCCCAAAGGGATTTTGAAGCTTGATAGTGGTGTTGCTAAAGGAGATTCATTATTGTGGAAATAACTGGATGATTGGAAGTTAAATTGTCGAGCTTGTTTGGAAGATCTAAAGAAGAAGACTAGCAATGGTCAAGCTTAAAGTATCGGGTTAGAATTGTAGCAAAAGTTATTTATCTTGTTGAAGGAACTCGATACCTAATTTTTCCCATAAGGCGAGACTGAGAACTTGATAAATTGTTATTACGTGGCTGCCTTTAACGGATACATTAAATCAATTTCTTGTCAGGACAAGAAAGGTTTTCATTTTAATTAAATAAACAATAGTTGTTTATTCTATTTTAATGATAAGGACTATAATGTTGCACAATTAGTTAACAATTTATATGTTCTAAGATGACTCAAATGAAATATTACCTCTACCATTGCCATTAAGTCATATTAATGAGAAACGCATTTCTGAATTACATATAGATGAATACTTGGATAAGTTTGATTTTGAATCATACGGAAGATGCGAACTTTGTCTCATTGGCAAAATGACTAAAGTTTCTTTTACCTGTTCAGGTGAAAGGGCCACCGAACGATTATGACTTATACATAATGATGTATGTGGTCGAATGCGTATGATGGCAAGGGGTGGCTTATACTACTTCATAACATTTAATGATGATTTCAGTAGATATGGATACGTGGTTCTTATGAAGAACAAATCCGATTCTTTTGAAATGTTCAAAGAATATAAGCCGAAGTGGAAAAGAAAACAAGGGAAAAGTATCAAAGTTTTATGATCAGATCATGGAGGAGCAATACTTAAACCTCAATTTCAAGAGTTTCTTGAAGGAGTGTGATAGTGTATCATAACTTACTCCTTCTAGAACACCTCAATGGAATAGAGATTTTGAGAGGAGAAATCAGTACCTTGTTGGACATAGTGCGATCGATGATGAGTCAAGAGGATCTTCCATTCATTTTCTAGGGTTATGCTCTAGAAACGGCTGCATATACACTTAACCAAGTTCCGACTAAGTATCAGATATAGAGTGATAAATGTCATAACATGTCATTTATGAAAATTTGGGGACGTGAAGCATTTGTAAAACATTTAGCCTCTGACAAGCTTGGACTAAAATTAGATAGATGTTATTTTGTGGGATACTCAAGTGAGACTAGGATATAGTTTTTATAATCCTTCCGAGAATAAAGTGTTTGTTGCTCGGGCCGCTATATTTCTTGACGGAGAACTACTTTCTAAGAAAATCAGTGGGAGGATAATACATCTCGATGAAGATCGAGAACCACATGATAAAATTGAACCAGAGTTAGAATAAGATCAGGATGTACATCAAAATGTTGAAAGTAATCATGTCCAAGAAACACAGGTTATTCGTAGATCTAGTAGGATTTACCATGAGCCCGGGATAAATTATGAATTTCTTTTGACTCAAGATGATGATGTGATGCTTACGGATAATGATAAGCCTCTCACCTACCAAGATGTTATGAACAGTTCAGACTTCGAGAGATGGCTAGAGGCCATGAAATCCGAGATGGAATCCATATATTAAAATAAAGTATTGACTTTAGTTGATCCACTCGAAGGGGTAAAACTTATAGGCTGCAAGTGGGTTTTCAAGAAGAAAACTGACATGGATGGTAAAGTACAGACCTATAAGACGTGACTAGTGGCAAAAAGTTTCAAACAAATTTATGGTATAGACTATGATGAGACTTTTTCACCGGTTACCATTGTCAAGTCCATCAGGATTTTGTTAGCAATAGTTGCTTACTTTGACTATGAGATTTGGAAAATGGATGTCAAAACTGCTTTCTTATATGGGATACTTAAAGAGGATATATATATGATACAACCTGAGGATTTTGTTGATCCAATCTCTTCAAGAAAGACATCTTCAAACTCATTCACAACTGGATACTAAGATAGTTTGTAAGTTGCTTCTATCTATTTACAGATTAAAGCAAGCCTCAAGGAGAATGAATATTCATTTTGATGAAACGGTCAAAGAGTTTGGCTTTATTCAAAATGAAGATGAACCATTTGTTTACAAGAAGGTTAGTGGGAGCCATGTGACATTCCTAGTATTATATATAGATGACATATAACAAATAAGGAATGGCATACCTTCTCTACAGGTTGTTAAGACTTGGTTGAGAAATAGTTTCTCGGTGAAAGACTTAGGCGATGCTACCAATATATTAGGGATCAAGATCTATAGAGATAAATTGAAAAGATTAATCGACCTTCCTTTTCAAATGAGGAACTCTATTTGATCCTTCAATTTTCTACACTCATCGGTGTCATGACCAACATCCTTGTGAAATATGCAATATTTGTTCTTATCTAGCTTGGTAGGATCAGCCTTCAGAGGCTTAGGCCAATGAACATCTCTATCCTTCTCAATTTCCATCAAAATCTGACTTCTAGGAGCATTCAACTTATCATATTCAGTAAACTTTTGTCCATGTCCTCCCTTCTTTGGGGTTGAATCAGTGTTTTTCTTAGTTCTACGATACTTTTCCTTAGCAATATATTCCATATCAGTTTTTTGCTTCTTGCCACCAGCGGGCTCGTTATTCACTACTGTCTTCCTCATGCTCTCCTCCACTTTGATGTACTTCCCGGCCCTATCTTGGAGCTGCAACATGCTTTCAAGGGGGCGCTTGGCTAATGACATCTTGAAGAACTCATCCCTAGTTCCCTGTTGCAGTGCTATCACAGCTACCTTGTCATCAAGGTTTGGGGCCTTCAAAGCTTCCTTGTTGAAATGATTCAGATAGTATCTCAAGGACTCTTTTGCTCCCTGCACAATGCTCATGAGGGATGCCGAACTTTTCTCTTGCACTCTACTACTGATGAATTGCTTAAGAAAACCTTGACTTAGCTCTCTGAAGGACCCAATATAATTTGGAGGCAAACGGCTATACCATCTTTGAGCCATTCCTAACAGGGTTTAAGGAAAGTCCCGACACTTAAAAGCGTCATTCACGGGCTGCAGCAACAGTGCATTAGAGAATGTCCTGACATGATTAGCGGGGTCTCCAGTGCCATCATAAGCTTTGATGGTGGGCATCTTAAACTTCCTTGAGATATGGGCATTCATTATCTCTTCAGTAAATGGTGTAGTGGGATCATCAGGATCTCCTAGGGGCAGAAGATCACTTGGAACATCCCTTGGGAAAATAGCCCTTCTTTGTTATGGACCATCAAGGTCTATGATTGGAGGAGATTTTCTCCTCCTCGGTGGTAGTGGGGGTCTGGGGGTCAGGTGCGCCTCCAGGTCGCGATTCAGCCTTTGGATCTCAGCCTCGTGAGCCCTGATTCTCTCCTCCACTTCTTGGGGATTCATCCCTCGGGTGCTCCTAGGACGCCGATTACCATTATACATCGGCTCTTTACCATCATGCCTCCTTCTTGGGGCTACATCATCATCCGAAGGTTCGAATTCTTGATCCTCCGGGATAGGAGCCAAACCACGTATATATTGGGGCGTCTGCCCTTGTGCTTCACTCCGATTATCATGTCCACTTCCTCCAACCTCATGGTATAGGGGCATCCCATATGGGGGGTTAGTGGTCACAAAAGTAGAATACTCATACCCAATAGGTCGAGGATTCACGGGTGTATGTAGCTGTTAAAATTGGGAATTCCTACCTTGAGGAGCCGGGGGATTCGTCCATTGTAGAGCTGGGGGGATTCAGTCCCTTGTGGCTGAGGCTCGGTTGTCCCTATCGGGGTTCCTCCTTGGGTAGAGGCATATGATGAGTGCGGGGGTATCTCTACCGTTGATGAAATCGTTTAAGTTGTTCCAGCTGGTGTTCCTTCAGGGGCGCTGTTTCCACTTTGTGTTCTCTCCATGGTTGTTGTTATGCTTTCCCACAGACAGCGCCAAATATTATGGATAAAAAACTTAAGGTATTAATTACTGTATTTACTACTAGGGTTCGTGAACTTCAAGGCTCGATTTGACTGCTCTTGTATTTCAACTCGATCTACCTTAACAAGATGCCTACATACCTTGCTGTATGCCAAGGATCAAGTCAAAAACGTAGTTCTGATTTGGTGCGGTGAGGCCCCTTATATAGATGTTGGGAGTCCTTGAATTGGACTGGAAATGGGTGACTCGGTGGAAAAGTCTCTGAATTAGAATGGACTTTAAAGTCCTAGGAAGTAGAAAACTCATTCCTTATCCTATGAGATTTCTTGCAGGTCAATCTTCATGGAATTGTATCCTTAATTGGACTTTATTTATCAGTTGATTTATCCTTATTAATTAATTACAAAATTTATTAATATTCAGGGTTTTGGGCCCTATCTAATGGACTTTAGTGTTAGCCCAATTCTTATATAATTAATGCGATATTGATTACACAATCAGGGTTTATTTTATTCCGTATCAACTGGCTTCAATTACTATTTTCCTGACAACTATTGGTGCAATTTGTTTCTGAATTTCCTAATGAGTAGTCAGATTTGAAGCAATCAATGATTCCTTGATCTGATTGATTTGAGTAGTAGTTGCTTCTTGAGCTATGTGTAAGGATCTGACAACTAAAGTTGATGCTTTCAGATGATTCAGCATATCAGGATTTGTAATTTTTTGTTCTGCTTTTCTAGATTTGCAATAACTTGTGTTCTGGAAATAAGGTATGTATTATCTTTCCAATGAGCATTCCAGAGATTATCATAATAATCCTGCTTCTTCCTAGCATCTAACTTCTTTATTTTCTTTTGTCTCACATGCGTAAGCATATCTTCAGGGAAGAAAAGATCATCCTCAGGATCTATAATAGAATTAGAAATATTAGCTTCTTCACCATCATTAGATGCTTCAACAATAACTGAATTTTGCACTAATTGATGAACGTCATCACCAGCTTCAACATGTAGAATAAAATTATAAATTTGTGCAGTATTAGATCCAGTAGCTTCAGAAGCTTCCACATCTTCAGCAGTTAACTCCATATCTTCAAGTATCGTAGATAAATGAATTGAAGCTTCGAGATTAACTTCCATGACCTCAGTTCCTGTAGAATGCTATGGTAATTCTGAAATGGATGAAACTTTATGAGTGGACTATTGTGCTACTACATCTTCAGCAACAACAAGGATTATCTCAGGTGATAGTAAAGTAGAGTAAATGGATTATTTTTCAACAAAAATAGGGATTATCTGTGGTGCCCTCCAAACCCGGGTCAGAAGTTTGGGGTCCACAACACATACACAATATATAAACCTGTATATAAAATATTATTTGCAATGACCCTGCTTTACATAACCACGGATCGCAACAGGTTAAAGTATGAAAACAAGACACAACCTTCACTTTTATTACAATGTACCAAATCCTAACTAATTTAACTTACAACTGATAATAAAATTATTCTTACAATCTTACTATCCCACTACTATAGTAAGCTCCTGCTAGCTCGATCCGACTCAATCTGGAATCCTAGCTCGTGCATCGAACTTGGAAACCTCGATATCAACTCTATTCTTCTTAACTGTAAAATATGTAAAAAGATTTGCAAGAGTGAGCTAACTAGCTCAGCAAGTCATATTATCAACAACTGAGGCTAAATAAAAATTAAACGAGATGATTCAAAGGAATCAAGTTTCTTGTTAAAAAACCAATAGAATTGGATATTCATTTTTAAGTTTTTAAAACCAAGGTTAGGCTGCTGATCAGTCACGCACTAACCCCGAGAAAAGCACACAACACTGCTCTAACTACTGGATCCAAGGCACACATTGGCCTAACTTGACCATCAATATGGTCTGACCACGAATCTGGTCCACACAAAGAAAACTATCCAATTCTAAAGCAGTTCAATATGATAAACAATAGAATTCAATAAAACCAGATCATAATCAATAACCATAAAACATTTGTAAAAGAGCATGGTAAAAATTCATGGTTACCAAAAGGGTATGTCAAAGTACATAAAAGAAGTAGCCTCCAGCCGGTAGGATAATCGGGTATTAGATGAGTAGTGTTTTCACAAGGTTTTAGTACTTTGATATCACAAGGTATGGTTGAGTATAAAAGTTTCTGTATGTGTAAACAATTCTGTTCCAATGTTTGGTATATGATGGATATATATTTGTGGAGTAGTACCGTATTTGTGTGGTTTAGTATCTGGTAAATCAACAAGAAAGGGTTTACAAAGAATAAGGCCTACGGCTCAAAAATCAAATGATGTGACTCAGGTTCAAGGCTGAAGGATTCAAAATATGTACAGTATAAAACAGAGCTAATTTGGGTATTAACAATATGTCACAAGAGAATTTAGAGATATTTGCATTGTATCTTGAGAAAGGTTTAGAAATATTTGCCTTATCATAATCGATTTCAACTTCACTTGTACTTGTCTAATGACCCCATTCAACAATCACTCATTTGCTTCTCTTATGTCTTGCTTCTATCATCCGATCACTTGCTGTATTTTCTACATGTGAATTCTATTTCCTGATCACCTGCTTCTCTTTCTTATGCCTTGCTTACTCTGCTAGGCATCATAAGTATCTATTAATATCTAACTCATACGATTCTATTCGACATACACTTCTATCTACCCTTCGTTTTACCCAAATCCGATTAATGGATTGAAAGTTACGCTATAAACAAGTAATTACCGAACATATAGACTGACAGTTAACCAACAAGTCACATATAACACATAGCACATCCCATAATCAATGATATATCATTTATAAAGAAGTCTCGGGTCATAAACAGGCTTTCATGTATTTAAAATGATTTTTAAAACATTTTTTGGAATTAAAACGGGTCGTTGGATCAATTTCAGAGTAATAAACAAGGTTCGGTCGGCCAATTCTGGCTTTGAAACAAATTTATAATAATTATCGAGCCTTAGAAATAATTTAAAATAATATTTTAAAACTCGAAACTATTTTTCGGAATTTTTAAATCATTTTTAAATAATTAATTAAAATCAATTAAGAATTAATTAAATCAATTAATCAATTAATTTTCAAATTAATTGACCAATTAATCAATTAAAAACTAACTGAAATTAATTAACTAATTAATTCAGATTTATTTTTGAATTAAAAATAATTTTTTTGGAATTAAAATAATGATTTTTGAAATTAAAATAATCATTTTTGGATTTTTCTGAAATTAAAAACAATTTTTAAAATAATTTATAAAAAGAAATCCGAAATTTGAAAGAATGCAAAACAGGAATCTAAAATTTGTAAAATTCTGGAAACTTCAGGGGTTAAAGTGTAAGAACAACATTTTAGAAAAATTTTAGGATGAAAATGGATTGAAACCGGGTCAAAAGTCCGGGTCAAAATCGACCCGAACGGGTCACCTGGGTTTGAGAAGAACACGACGGCCGGCAAGAATCCGGCAAGGCTAATTCAGAGAAATACAGAATCGTATGATTCGTTTCTAAACTCCAATCGATTTCTTTACTGCAACAGCAATTCAGAAAAGGGTTCAGTTTAGATTTATAACCCTTGGACAATGTTTTCCGGCGAAATTTCATAGAACTCCGGCGAGCTCGAATAAAAACCGGCGAGCTCGTTTGAGGGCTTTCCAGGAATCAGTTGTTACACAAAAATACATAAATCGACTCCCCATTCAACAAGGAACACAACCCAGGTAACAAAATCAGCTAATAACCCCTAATCAAATAATACCTAAAATCGATTAAGAACATTCAAAATAATTAAAAACCCTAGTTCATATAATCCGAAGATCAAACTTAAATTTACCCATGTTATTGAACTCCAAATTTGAAGTATAATATACCAAAATGATCAGGAAAACAAGCTCTACAACATGCAATCATCAACTCATCTAAACAATCTCTCGAACAAAAATTCATAATTTAATTATCAAGAAATTCGAATATAAATAATTAAATAGAAAATCACCTGATGTTTCTGAGTGTGTTTTGATGAAAGATTATGATTCTTGATTTTCAGAGCTTCGATTTGAGTATAAGAGCGTCAAAATCGGATATCGATAACGCCTCCGAATTTATGTTTGATTATGAAGAACATAATATAATTATAGTATTTTCTCTGTAAAACTTCTGTAAATACTGTTTGCAAATGATTTCCGGTACAAAATAAAATACGGTAGAGGCTATTTATAATTACGGGAAATTAGTATCCCGTTGGATCATTCCGGATATAAAACGGCACGTTTATTTGTAAAAACTGATCCAAATGGTACCGGTTTTCGAGATAATTATCCAAATTAGTACAATTTATACTGCGTTCTTGGTCTCAGCGCCTGATTACACGTACTACGAGGTGATAATTGTATAAGTTTAATAAAATGCTCCCGTTTCTCGAAAATACGAGTTTTATTGATTTATCGAAATAAATATTGTATCGAAAAGGTTGCGCCGGGACCCGCGCAGAATAAACCGTACGCCGGATCGAAAAAGTCAAACCATGGAAAATGCTTGGAATATTTCTATTAGGTTAGGAAGGAGTTCTCGGAAGAATTTCGGGTTCTAAAAACGTAAAAACGGATGACGTCGGTTGGTTCCCGTTTTCATAAAATAGATTTTAAATACCCGGAAAAAGATTTTATAAAATTCATATGATTCCTATAAATTCATAAATCAACATAAAAATAATTAGGAAGATATGACAATTATTTATATTTTATTTTGGACATATAAAAATTAAAATACTCAATTAATATTCTTTTTAAACATCCAAACACATTTAACACTTAACAAATAATTCACAAAATAGATACTGAACACATATAATAATTATCTATTAGCAAAAATAATTGCACGATATATCCCGGATATTACATTATCTCATGTGGTGGAATAGTAGAATGTATATACTGCAAGAAAGTATCAGTACTTAGACTTGTAAGGAGATTAATAGCCCTTGGTACATCAGGGTTTACTTGAGATTCAACAGACTGTCGTTCAACATCTATTTCTTTAGTACTCTGATCACCTGCAAATATATAGCAAATAAAACTTAATCTCTCTATTCTTTTAAAGTAGTCTCACTACTCCTCACACCACACATCTCATGACTTTTAATAGTCAAAGATTTCTTACAAGGAATACAAAATCCTATCTCTCATCTACCTCTCCTTTTTCTAAGAAGGATCTTGCCTCTCTTAAATTCTGTTTTTATTTCAATTCTCTCACATCTCACATAAAAAGACTCAGAAAGGTTGTCCTACAGAAATAAGAGGTGGCTAAAGAAGGGTGATATGTGGTCATACAACTAGAGGTAGTCCATAAATTAGGTCTAGAAGTAATCATACTAACAGGATTTATATCATGAAAAATAAATGCTGAAATGATTAAATCAGTATTTAGAATAAATGCTGATAAAGTAATTACAGTATTTATACCTTGTGAATCTGAAGATGCAGATTCCGTGTGGATATTCAGTTGTGGTACTGATAAAATATCATTAGACAGTTGAGATAGATGAATTCTGCCTCTAGCATCTATAATAAGAGTCACTGCAGCAGGAGTAAGGCTTGCATTGCAAATTTGATGCAATGGTTCTTGTGTAGCTGGAGAATCAGGAGTTGCTGGATGACTTTGACAACCAGGTTCTTGTGTACTCTTCTCCATAATTACAGTAATAGACTCCTGAGCAGTTTCAATCATAGGCTTTTGTTCTTCAATATCTATTGCACCACTCTGAGGTGCAGGTTCTTATGGGATTGGATCAGGAGATGTAGGTTCTCTACCCCTTTGAGATACAGGTTCTTGTGTGCTTGATCCAGGGAAAAGTCTTTTCCCTTGTAGCCTCTTGACACTAGCTTCTACTTGCTCATGAGAGACTTCCCTCTCTCTCTTGTGATATTGCGTGACTGGAGTTTTAAACAGTTCTACAAGCGCCTCAGCAGTAGACTGGATGTCAGAATTTGGATTTGATGCACTCTGTGTCTCCTCAATAATTTCCTGTTTAATCTGGAGCAAGTGCTGGTTATAATAGGCTTTGACCAATATTCTTTTCTTTAGTCTGGGATTTGCACCAGTATCAGCAGCTGTGTCTTTTGCAGTTGATGGAACGACTGGTCTTGGAGAAGAATCAGATGAAAGGTCTGGAAATCTGGAAGATAAGGTAGCATTTTCCTCATCTGAATATGATTCTAATCCGGCAAGTACAAGTTTCATCTTTACAATTTCTCAAGGTTTTGAAGAATGAGGAACTTGAGATGCTTCATCTTTTGACTTGGCTACAGCAGGATTTGTAGCTCTTTTAGCCAATTCTTTCTTTTTTTACAACAAATATCTTTTGGGAGACACCTGAGGTGGCTTCTGTTTGAGATTCTGTTTGGATTTGTGTTTGAGTTGTTGTGCTAGGCTAAGCTACAGGAGGGTTTCCAATGGCGATTTCCTGCAGCTTAGCATTCTGACTGTTAAGCAAACCATAAGTCTCAGGAAGCCTTGCTAAAAACAAGTTTCTTGCAACTAGTGATAATCTCAAGGGAGCTAAATTCAACCGCTTTTCATCTTGTGAAATTAATTCAGAAAAAGCCCTTTTTGTCAACTTAAACACTGACATTATTTGATTAGAAGGGATAGGGGTATCAGGAAAATAAGCATTAAAAATCAACTGACAGAATCTAGCATAATATACTATATTTCTATCAGCATATATCCTATCACCAATAAAAGACAAAACTACTCTACCATAATCATAATGTGAGCCATGAATTAGAGAGAACCCTATCTGTTGTCTCATAATGGGCAAGGCATCAAAATTCGAAGATTTGTTGTTGAAGTTCTTTGTGATACAATTAAAGAAGAAATTCCATTCCTTTTTTAGCCCATTTCATTTTAATTGATCAAGGTTCTTCAAATCCTTGTCATAGCTAATCTCAGTAAAGAATCTCCCCATCTTAATATCACCTATCAGTCTTGTGTAGGAGGTATGAGTAGGAAACTGTAATGCATCCCTTACAGTTTGAGGAGTTACAATCCTTGTCGTATTGTTAAATTCAAATAAAAGGCTTGGATATCCATTGGCTCGTCCATCATCAAATACTCCAGTCCTCCAGATAGCAAGTACTTAGTCACCAGAGACTGTGGGTGGAGCTGTGAGAGCAAACCCAGTCTCGCTCGATCTAAGAAAGTCCTGAAAAATGTGAAAATCAACTTTCACACTCTTGTTAGTCAGGATAGCTGAATAATTGTTAGTCACAAACTTTGCACCACCATAATCAAATGACTTAGAAGCAGCAGGTGAAGTCATGGTTAATTTTTCAAGAAAGATTTTCAAACAGTGTTTAGGATTTCAGAGTTTACGGCTTTGAGAAGGGTAAAGTAGTATAGAGAAAATAATGAAGATAAGTATAGTATTATCTAAAATCAAAGATTGATTTTGTACAACACTTCTCTCTACTAATTTAGTCACAATTCAGTTTAATGGGATACGTGGCAGTATACGATTGACTGTAAAAGTAATCATGTAAACGTGTGTTATTGTATGCACAGTTCCCGAGAATCAAGTTATGCATTAAACAAACGTATTTCATATCCTTACTCAATATGTAAACATCTATAACCAAAAAAGATTTACCCACCTGTGGCTAACTTCAATCATGTAATTACAATACTGACTAGAGCAATATCTTCATAAAAATATTCAATCAGAGTTTGACCATTATCAGTAAGTAATCACAACTGTCAGGATTTACTAACTACTGACATAATCTATTAGTCAAAGAAAGTTTAACTAATAACAGAGAATGTACAAAAATCAGTAGTTCAATATGCAGTTTTCACATAAGATCATTTAGCATCAGTCCATGTTATTATGGTATCAAAATTTAGCACAACAATCAGTATCTAACAAGTACTGACACATAATAAGATACCATACTTCAAAAATATCAGCAATCTAAATTATCAGAGTTTGAGAATCCTCCTAATATCATTCCCAATTCATTCACCAATCTTGTGAAAGTAGCTTCACAGAGAGGCTTGGTGAATATATCTGCTACTTGCTGATCTATTGGAAAAAGACCAATTTCACTGTACCTGCTTCCATATGTTCCCTTATGAAATGGTAACTGATGTTGATATGTTTAGTCATTGAATATTGCACTGGATTTCCTGTAATTGCAATAGCGCTTTGATTATCACAATATATAGGAATAGAATAATGGTCTAACCCATAATCCAGTACCTGATTCTTCATCCATATAATCTGAGCACAACAACTTCCTGCAGCAATATATTCTACTTCTGCAGTTGATGTGAAAATTGACTTTTGTTTATTACTATACCAAGAAATCAATCTGCCACCAAGGAGTTGGCAACTTCCAGAAGTGCTTTTCCTGTCTATTTTGCATCCTGTAAAATCAACATATGAATATCCAGTTAACTTAAAATCTGAATCTCTAGGATACCATAATCCCAGATTCATGGTGCCTTTGAGATACTTACAAATTCTCTTCACAACTAATAGATGAGGTTCTCTGGGATCAGCTTGGAACCTTGCACAGAGACAAGTAGCATACATGATATCAGGTCTACTAGCAGTCAGATATAGGAGTGAGCCAATCATACCTTTGTAGTTAGTTATATATACTAAAGAACCAGTATTTAAATCTAACTTGGTTGCAGTGGCCATAGGAGTTAATGCAGTTGAGCAGTCTTGCATTCTAAATCTCTTGATTAGATTTCTAATGTATCTGGATTGATTTATGAAGATTCCTTCATCATTCTGTTTAACTTGTAACCCCAGAAAGTAACTCAGTTCTCCTATCATACTCATTTGATACCTGGACTGCATTAGCTTTGTAAATCTCTTACAAAGTTTATCATTAGTAGATCCAAAAATGATATCATCAACATATATATACCAATAACAAGTCATTACCATGGTATTTATAAAAGAGAGTTTTGTGGTACCTCTTGTGAAACCACTCTCTAGCAGAAATAAAGCAAGTGTTTCATACCAGGCCCTTGGAGTTTGCTTTAGTCCATAAAGTGCTTTATCCAGTAAGTAGACATGATCTGGATACTTTGGATCAATGAACCCTGGAGTCTGTTCAACATAAACTTCCTCTTCAAGTTCTCAATTTAAGAATGCACACTTTACATCCATTTGGAACACCTTAAACTTCTTGTGAGCAGCATAGGCAAGAAAGATTCTAATTGCCTCAATCCTTGCAACTAAAGAAAATGTCTCATCATAATCAATGCCTTCTTGTTGTAAGTAACCCTTTGTAACCAGTCTTGCTTTATTCCTTATAATAATGCCCTCACTGTCAGTTTTGTTTCTGAACACCCGTTTTGTGCTAACTAGTGATATGTTCTTTGGTATTGGCATACGAGTCCATAATTTGTTACTTTTAAATTCATTAAGCTCCTCTTGCATTGTTGTAACCCAGTCAGCATCTTACAGAGCTTCTTCAACCTTCTTAGGTTTAGTTTGAGATAGAAAAGAATGGTAGTGGCATTCATTTTGAGTGGATTTTCTTGTTCTTACACCACTGCCAGGGTTTCCAATGATCGAGTCAGGTGTGTGTGACTTAGACCATTTTCTTTCAAATGGAAGTTAACTCCTTAAAGACAAACCTCCCCCTTAATTCAAGAACTCTCTATTATATCTTTGATTAGTACCACTGTTATTTCCTGATGCTCCCCCTGAATCAGTGTTCCCATTGTTATCAACATTTGACTCATCAAAGTTTGAGGAATATGAGTCTGATGATCTTTGTACTGATGTTTCTTGAGATGAATCACTCACAGTAGTCTTTGGATTTAAATCATGTTACCCCCCCTTAATATATGCTTCAGCATTAGAAGAATTTCCACTATAATGTGGAACATCATAGCTTTGAGTGATATCAGGATTTATTGTATCAGGATCAGGATTCAAAAGTTCAGCATAAGGTACTTCATTTTCAAATCTCAATTTATCATGGTCATCTGCATCTTCTAGACCTATTATCTTCTTGTCATCAAAATATACATGTAGAGATTCCATGACTGTTCTTATTCTCAGATTGTAAACTCTGAAGGATTTTGTGGATAATGGATATCCCACAAAAATTCCTTCATCAGATTTTAGATCAAACTTGGTCAGTTGCCCCGGATGAGTTTTGAGAACAAAACACTTACAACCAAAAATATGAAAGTACTTCAAATTTGGCTTCATTCCCTTTACCATCTTAAATGGTGTTTTTCCATGCATGTTGATCAATGTTACATTTTGTGTAAAGCAAGCAGTTTGCACAACCTCAGCCCAAAAGTGGGTAGGCAATCTTGCTTCTTCTAACATTGTTCTTGCAGCTTCTATAAGAGTTCTATTCTTTCTTTTAATAACTCCATTTTGTTGTGGACTTCCAGGAACAGAAAACTCTTATTTTATCCCCTTGAGTTTGCAGAATCTTCCATAGAGAAATTCTCGAATTCAGTTCCATTATCACTTCTGATGATCTCCATTTTGTATGTTGATCCTTTTTCCAGCTCCCTCACATGATCAAGAAGAATGGATGAAGATTCATCATTGGTGTGCAGAAAATGCACCCATATGTATCTTGTATATTCATCAACAATTACGAGCGCATACCTCTTCTTGGCAATTGACATAACTTTCACTGGACCAAAGAGATCAATATGAAGTAGATGATATGGTTGAAGAATTGAGGATTCAGTTTTACTCATAAAAGATGTTTTCCTTTGCTTGGCTTTCAGTATTTGAAATCAGTTAGTATTTTTAAGGATCCAGGCTTGCTTGGATCCTTTGGCCTTTTTAAGTTTGTTAACATATGCAGCAGAAGACTTTTTATCAGAGTTTATGTTAACATCCTTACTATCAGTATTTATACATGCAGAAACAGATTTTGCTTTAGTTAAAGAGGGTTTCAATATATAATAATCATAATACAAACTGTGATACTCTTTATATGTGTAAATAGAATGCCAAACACTACCACAATGAAAACAAGGATTATATGATTTATATCTAACTGTTCTTTTCCTAAACTCTGATTTGGAAGGAACAATATTTATCTTTTTATTCTTCTTGGAAGAATTAGCAAGATGATTAGTGCTACCAAAGTTTGAACGGGTCTTTCTAGGTGCATGAGGAGGAGTTACATAATTTTCATTCTTATTAACACCTACCCTGCCATTCCTATTTTTCCTAGACCTTTTCCTCTTGTCTTTTATGTGTAGATCCTTCAGCTTTTACTTAAGCTGTTTCTGAGTCATTGAACTAATATTTATTGATTTTGTATGAACTTGTTCACTCTTATCAGTAATTAAGTTTGATCTAGGTGCTGAGGTTGTACCTTTCTCATGGATTGACTTAACAGTATTAGCACTTGGATTAAACTAAATGGTCTTTATCTGAATTTTGTTCAGTTTGACCTTGCTATCAGTTTTTATTGGTTCTGTTTTCTCAGTTTCTTTTCCACTTTTCTTATCAGAATTAGATCTAGCAGAATATCCTAATCATGAACCCCAACAGCCTGATAAGTGGAATTTATATCCACTTAGACGCTTCGTAAAGGCTCAAATTGGTGATTTGAACTCAAGTTATTTATGTTTTTGATGTGTTTCTTTAGTGTTTTGCGTTTCAGGGTATACTTGGAAGAGGAAATAGATTTTACATTATTTCTATGCTAAAAGGGTGTTAGGATGGAGCCTCGGGAGTTAGCACGAAAGAAACCAGCAACTGAAGTCAAGGAAACAAGAAAAATCAGAATTTCTAGAAGGTTAGGGCGGCCGTGCTAGTCTTGGGGGCGGCCACGCCCATTTGTCATAAAGCGAGCGCGCCCACGCTGGTATGCGGGGCGGCCGCGCTATAATATCCGGGAAAATTATGTGAATATTTTTATGTTAAATAAATAAATATTGTGTGTTTTATAAGTTTAAAGTGATTATTTCCATATTATTAACTGTTATAATTGTTAATTGTGTTCCCATGCGGACCAGAAATTTTTTTGATTGATTAATAAGTGTTTAAACTGCATTTATAAGAATCGATCTGCAATTTGGACTCATATTTAATCGCATCCTTATCGAGGTACTCGCTTTATCTCATTTTATGTGCGTTTGATTGTATTTTATGTACTTTTCGGGATTTTCTGGTAATTTAGGGATCGTTTCTGTGTTTCAAAAATCAACGGACCGGGACCCCACTGGGACGTCAAACCCCATAAAATTCGCGTCTTTATTTTTATAAAATTATTCGTATTTCAAATACCTCGTAATTTCGTATTTTTGAATTATTCACAATTTTTGGGAAATTTTGATATAAATTTTGTATTTTATCATTTTTAAAATTATTCCCCGTAATTATTATTTTGGGGCCTAATTATTCTATTTACGGAATAAAAACACCCTTAATTAATTTTAGGGGTCTAATTTTCTGCAAGTATAAATAGTGAAAACTGATTTCTTTATTCATTTTATTTTATAAAAATACAGAAAATAAGTCAAAAATCCAAGAATAACTTTGGGGGTGAAATTGTTGAATAAAACTTGGATCAATATTTTAGGGAGATTGACTGAACCGTTTTTGTTGATTCTTGAACCAAATCAAAGCTTGTTTCGAGCTTTATCTGTTGATATCTATATCTTGATCTGAGGTGAGGTATTTATAAAAATCGAATTTTTGGGTGTTCTTGTTCTTAAGAATCCGTTTTTGAATTTTAAAGGATTGTTTGATGATTTGGTTGATTGATTGTTGTTCCTGGAGTTCCAAGGATCATTTTCATATATGATTTGTATGTTTTTTATTAGGATTTAGCTAAAATCGAGTTCTTGATTTTTATAGTTTTTTTGATTCGATTTTGTAGAGTTTTGGTTAAAGGATTGTTGCTAATGATTCTTGTTAATGATTGTGCTAATCCCAGGCTTTATTTTGAGACTTACACCGTGATTTTAGTTGATTAATCATCGAGAACGTTTTTTCGTTGAAAAAGCCCTGAGCTCTCGCCGTCTTTAATGGCAGTTCGCCGGCGGTCGAGTTCCCGGGCTTGTATCTGCCAGTTGTGGTTAAAATCGACCGGTAGGAGTCGAGAGGGATCGGTTAATGGCAAGAACATGGGCTATCTGTACCTGGTTGGTGGTGTGGGGTTCGTCCAGAAACCGGCCGGCTTCAACCCGACCCGGGAACCTTCCTCCTCGACCCGGTTGGGTTTTTAATCATGACCCGTTTTGATATATTATTTCCCAAAACCTAAACTTAAAATCTGTTTCTGTCTTTTCTTTTTAAAATTTATTTTAAAATTATTTTCTTATTTCCAAAAATTATTTATTTTATGTTTAAAAATCATTTACTTATTATTTTTAAATTTTAAAAATTATTTTCTTAATTATTTTAAATTCCTAAAATCATTTTCTTTTATTATTTCAAAAAAATACAATTTGATTTAATTATTATAATTTATTTTAGTTAGTTGTTTATGGATTTAATTAATTGATTAATTCATTTAATCAATTAATTTATTTATAAAAAGTTAAATAAATGTAAATTATTTATAATTAATTAAAATAATTCCTAAAAATTATTTTTAAGCTTTTAAAAATTATATTTTGGTATTTAAAAATCAATTAATATTATTATTAATTGATTAATTCCCATTTAATCCTTATATTGTTCATAATAATTAAAGCGTTCGTCTATTTAATACGATAGGAACGCGTATAGAATCAGAAAAATATTACGCTTTCAATAAAAATACTTTTGAAACCTAGTTTCTTTTGTGTTGTAATGTCATTTGATTTTTTAGTCCTTTTGAGTCGGTATCTGATCAGTAAACATTATTATTGACCTGATTTCAATTCTGAACATACTGAGACATATCTTTTAATGATCTGACTTATATGTTATATGAAATATGTGATTACGTGTTATAGAAATACCATGATTATGTGCTATGTGATATGCATGCTATCTATTTATAGTTTTAGATGCCATGATTAGTTATAAACGATCAGGTAGACGTCAAGACGTATAGTCATGTCGATTGAGTTTGGTTCTGTCAATTAAGAGAGTCCTTTTATTTATAGAATCGAGTAGCAAGGAGTGCGGTCAAGTGTTAGACGGAGATAGTAGCCAGAAGATATAAGCCAGAGTTATAGTAAGAAGTTATTGAGCATACCAGGAAAGTTTTTCTCCCCTATTCTAAATTCAGAATAGCTTATTGTTTACATATTCAAAATATGAGAACTGTTTATAAATACTCTGATAGCGCATCGAATACAAATATTCCTATGTTCATTGACATTCTTTTATTCTAGCAATCATTCTGCTAGAACAAATCTGTTGATTCGACAGACAGTGAATAACTATACTATCCAGATATACTCTATATAGTGAAACTTTAGGGTTGAGATTAGCGGATAACTAATTATTCTAGTTATTTCGCCATCAGTTCTTGAGATAATTCCGGACCATGTGAAATGGGGAGTTGAATGGATAATGATGTCATTGATACGACTCCTTTAATAAAAATTGTTTTCTGAATTGGTTATTGGTTAGCGTAAGAGACCGAGGCACCGGTCCAACGTGAGCTATTTTACGAAAGTGTAATATCTTGCTAGGCGAGTATATGCCTTTTTATTGATATCCAATAGGTACGGTATGGCTGCGGGATACCGATACCCATATATACGGTATGGCTGCGGGATGCCGGTGCTGTTTCATGACTGATCATCAGGAACAACATAGTGCATAAATGTGCTTTGTTAAAATGCCGCTTAAATGTTAAAGTTTATATCAGCTGCTGGTTTTACTCAGATATTATTATTGTTGTTCACTTATAAACTATATACTGCTTGGTGAGCATTTCTTTCACTCATACTTGTTTATTATTCTAATCTTTCAGCTAAGTCCGAGCAGGCCTGAGTTCCAGGTTGGACCAGGAGAAGTGTACTTGTAGATAGTTTGGTGTTTTTCCAGGTAGTCAGTTTGGGACGCTTGAATAGTCTAGAGGTTTGTAATAAAATTTGAATAAGTTGTAAAACTAATTAGACTTATGGTTTGTACTAACATTTGTTTTGTATTAGTGTCTGTTTCATACTATAACTCGTGATCAATCCATTCGCATGCAAGGGGTCATATTTAATATTTTATTCCGCTATGACTATTATATTGTGATTTAGTGTATAGTTACCCCAAATCTAGACCCCGGGTTTGAAGGGCAGTCACACGCGCTGGGTCGGGATTGCAGAATCCTAATTGTAATATAATAATGATTTTTCAGACTACAGATCATATTGGGCTTATATATAAAGCCTTTTGACGACATTTTTTGAAAACAACGAGAAGGGGAGGGAGCAGTAAGAAAACCTAATAGCACAAAACAATGAAGGAGACGAAGATCTTGTTTTTACCTGTGATTCTTTGCTTAAGTTGTAACATTGGATGCTTGATTTCTTATCCGTTTGAACCTTACACTCTTGTTAACGTACTTTTGATTATTATTCAGTTTATAAAGATCCAGTTTTATACTATGCTTTTATTGGAACCCATAGTGATGATGAGTTTCGTTATGAACTAATCGTTATCGTGGGGTTCTAACGGATTTACTTACGGATTTCTATAGTTAATTTGTTTCAGTCTCTTGGTGTGTGGTAATTGATTGATAACCTAGTAATGGTTGTGGTTATTCGTCTTATATGCGTAGCTAACATATAAGATTGTTTGTTAATTTCTATTGAAGTGACAGTGAATATAGAGGTTTAGAACTTTCCATGCTAGCATAGGTTCATATATAATTGCTATGCATGATTCGTAGGTAATTTTAACCATCTTACTTGCCCTATATAATCACGATAGATAACTTGCGAATTAAACGGTTATATTTTCAAATTCTATAGACATATATGGTCTAAGCATAATTGGTGTTTACTTAGCTTCTATCACTTTTGTGGATGTCTACTAGTAGGGTATTCGTGCAACGAAAGTTTTCGTTTACTAGTTCTGTGTTATCTGATTAGTTGTCATCACCATTGCATGCTAAGGTTAAGAACAATGACTTTGAATGAAGTATTTAATGAAGTTAGAATCCCATGTTTGTCTCATATAGTTAATTCAATCACTTTTATTCTTAGTTAATTACATGTTAGTTTAATCTTAGTTAAAAGCATCTTAACTTGTTATTGTCTTAGCATTGAGCGATAGCCATACCATTGTTGCATAGGTGCATAATCTTAAGTTAACTAAAAAGAGTCTCTGTGGGTACGTATCTGATTTATATCTTATACTACTTGCGAACGCGTATACTTGCGTGTAATTTTAGCGCATGTTTTTGCCTTAACATGTTTTTGGCGCCGCTACCGGGGACTCGATGTTAAATTAATTTTTGTGCTTGTCATCAGTGGTCGTTAAAGTTTACGGACTCAGATTATTTTTTTACAAGGTTTATTTTAGTCGTGTATTTCAGGTACTCTAGTTTTTATTACAATGGGAGAATCCAGCAGCAGATACGAAAGCTTTGATGGATTGTTCTCAACAGAAAATCAATGACATTTAGTCTAGCATTGTCAAACCAGCCATTGCTGCTAATACCTTTGAAATCAAGTCTAGCATGATTCAATGGGTGCATAATTCAGTCCAATTTGGGGGTTCTTGTTAGGCACAAAGCATGCGCTAATATAGAATGATTTCTAGTTCGTTCCCACAGAGACTCTAACTAATTATGTTCAATTAACACTTACTCACCAATGTATGATTACTTCTCAATGTCAAGATAATAACACTTAAGGTTGATTAACTAATTATTAACTAAGAGAATTAAACACTTAAATTAACACTTGAATTAACAATATTAAACACACATGAGATCATAACTTCATTACTACTTCATTCAATAGTTATTGTTATTACCCTTAGCATGTAACGGTGATGATATTAATCGAACAACACGAAACTGATAAAAGCCAACTTTTGTTGCACAAATACCATTCTACCAAGCATCTACAATTAAGATACAAGTTGAATAGGCATCAATTATGTCGAGACCTTATATGTCTACAGAATTTGACAACATAACGAATTAAACGCAAGTTATTCATTATGATTACACAGGGCAAGTAAAACGGTTAGAGTTACCCACTAATCATGCATACAATACATGAACATATGCTAGCATGGCAAGTTTTAAATCTCAAGATTCACTATCGCTTCACAAGAGGTTAACATGCTATCTTATATGTTCGCGATGCACATAAGACGAATAAGCACAACCTATGCTAGATATCATGCAATCATCACATACCAAGGTATTAAACAATTAACTAAAAAAATCCATAGTAAATCCGCTACGACACCATGATCACAATTAGCCCATGATAGAACTCATCGTCACCATGGGTTTATATGAAAACATTATAATAACACAACGATATAAACTAATTAAAATACTTATTAAAATCAGAGTACATCACAAGAGTATTAAGGTTCAAAGTAAAGAAAACTAGCATCCACTGTTACAACGAATAAAAGAATCCCAAGATTACGTATGCTTCCTCTTCTTCGTTGTGGTGTGCTAAAACGGTCTTCTTAATCTTCTCTCCTTGCTCCTTACTTGATTGATACTTGTTACTTGTTATTGTGAAACGTCTCCCAAGATTACTTATATAAGAATCCACAAGAAATAGCAGTCTCAGAAGCCCAATAGAAGTTAAATTATAAAAATCTAGATTCTAAAATTACAACCCCAGGTGGCCACCTCAGTTCCCAGGCGGGCGCCTGCATCTCCAGGTGGTCGCCTCACATCCAAGGCGGGTGCCTGGGCAGCTCCAGGAAAAATCATCTTTTTGCTCCTGATTTTGCTGAATTCTTCGCACAACTCCCCACAACTGGTTCCAAGTACTTCCCTAGGCTTATTATGATGAAATCTCCCTAATTACGCAAGTTATACCCTAAAATGCAAAGACACTAGAAAAATGCATCAAATACACAAAATACTTGATTTCAAGACATCAATTTAAGCCATTATAAGACGTTCTAAGTGGTATAAAATGCCACTTATCAGTTCTCCAATGAAAGATCCCAATACACACATTAGGGATTTCATAGAGATCTGCAATACCTTCAGGTTTAATGGTGTGTCTGAGAATGCGGTGAAACTTGGACTGTTCCTATTCTCTTTGAGGGACAAGGCTAAGAGCTGGTTACACTCTCCACCAGCTGGTTCGATTGCTACTTAGGAAGATCTTGCTCAAAAGTTTCTCACTAAATTCTTCCATATGGCGAAGACAGCTGCAATCAGGAATGCTCTTACTTAATTTGCGCAGCCATTGGGAGAATCTCTATGTGAAGCTTGGGAGCGCTACATGGAGATGCTTAGGAAGTGTCCTCATCATGGAATGCCTGATTGGATGATCATCAATTACTTCTATAACGGTTTGGGAGCACAGTCAAGACCCATGCTCGATGCAGCATTAGGTGGAACATTATGGGCAAAGAGCTATGAGGAAGCTTATGATCTAACTGAATGATGGTTGCTAATGAATATCAGTATCCAACCCAGAGATTTCCGCATGTTAAGGTAGCAAGAGTTCTTGAAGTGGATATAGCTACGGCTATCACTGCTCAACTAAAGGCGCTGTCTACGAAGTTCAATTCTCTGGCTAACTATGGTGTTAATCAGATAAATGGTGTTTGTGAGTTGTGTGCAGGTTCACATGCGACGGAGCAATGCACTATATCTAGTGAATCAGCTCAGTTTATGAGCAACTTTCAGAGATCGCAGTAACCAATTCTAGACAATTATCATCCTGACAATTGGAATCATCCTAACTTCAGCTCGAGCAATAATCAGAATGCGATGCTACAGCCGTTCCAGCAATTTGGAAACAAGCAATTCAATCCTCCTGATTTTCAGCAACAATTTGCACCAAGAAAAAACTCCAACTTCAACAACAAACTCATGGAGGTGCAGGTCAATCTTCGATTGAAAAATCTGAATTGGAGGAGTTGTGGCTTATGTGCAAACACCAGGCTCTTATAAGCCAAAGTCGGGCTATTTCTATCAAGACTCTCGAGAACCAAATAGGGCAAATTGTTAACGCCTTATTGAATCGACCACCAGGAACGCTTCCTAGTAATACAGAAGCCAATCCAGGCAAGAGGGAAGTTAAAGAACAGGTGAACGCCTTCACCTTGAGGTTTGGAAAGGTCGCAAGCCCCCAAATTCAGCAAGATAAAGATTCTGAAGATTCTATTCAGAATGCAGGTGCATCTACACCTTTTCCAATTCCAGAAAATGAGGTTGTAGCTGAAAAAGTTGTGGAGAAGGATGTCGAGGTGGAATCGAAGAAGAAAGCTGTTGAAAAAAATCCTCCTGAGGGTAATACAGGGGATAAACAAGTCTATACACCTCCGCCAAGTCCTAAAAGACTTCAGAAGCAGAAGTTAGATAAGAAATTTTCCAAGTTTCTGGAAGTTTTCAAGAAGTTGCACATCAACATACCGTTTGCTGAAGCTCTAGAACAAATGTCGAGCTATGAGAAGTTTATGAAAGGTATTCTCTTTAAGATGGTGAAGCTTGAGGAGTTAGAAACCATTGCTCTAACAGAGGAGTGCAGTGTTTTGCTGCAACAGAAGTTGCCTCTGAAGCTTAAAGATCCTGGAAGTTTCACTATTCCTTGCACTATTGGGAACTTGTCTTTGGACAAATGCTTGTGTGATTTGGGAGCTAGCATCAATATGATGCCCTTGTCTATCTTCAAGAAGCTTGGTCTATCTGATCCGAAACCGACATACATGTCATTGTAACTAGCCGATTGTTCCATCGCTTATCCGTGAGGAATAGTGGAGGATGTCTTGGTTAAGGTGGACAAACTCATCTTCCCTGCTGATTTTGTAATTCTGGACTTTGAGTAAGATAAGAAGATTCTCATTATCTCGGGGAGACCATTCTTAGCTATTAGCCGAACTCTGATTGATGTGCAGAAGGGAGAGCTTACAATGAGGATTCTAAATCAGGAAGTCACCTTTAATGTGTTCAAAGCAACAAAATTCCCAACTGATGAAGAGGAATGCTTTAAAGTAGAGATGGTCAATTTTGCAGTGAATTCGGAACTTGAGCAAGTGCTAAGGTCAGATACTTTAGAGAGAGCCTTGACAGGGGAATCTGATAGTGAAGATAAAGAAGGAGCAGATAAACTGCAGGTTTTGAATGCACCTCGGTGGAAGAGGAAGTTGGATATGCCATTCGAGTCTACTGGATTAACAGAGCTGAAAGATTCTAAGGAGCGTTTTCAACCATCTATTGAAGAAGCTCCCACACTTAAGCTCAACCCACTATCAGATCACTTGAGTTATGCATTCTTAGGTGCACCCCATGATAAGGGGTTGGGATATATTTTTGGTGATGTAGAGGGTGGCCGGACGGATCCTCCCGTGCCTATAGAGGGTTCTTCTCATGCGCAACAGGAAGTTGATAGGACAGTTATTGGTGATGAGTAGTACAGGAGATTCACTAGGCGTATGGAGGCCATGCACGAAATTCACAAACATTTTTCTAAAGATTTGACACACGCTCTCGGTACTATTTTCTGAGACACTGGTATCGAGGTTGATTGGCCACCTGATCCTCCACCAGAAGAGGGTGATCCTCCCGCTGACTAGGTATGCCTTGAATCTTTATTATTACCTTCAATGAGGATATTGAAAATTTTAAGTTTGGGGGTGATAATATAAGGATTAGTTTGTGTGTGTCCATATAGATTCATATAGATTCATGTTGCATGTATATTTGCTAAGTCATTCATATTTTTGCATGATTGTTCATATAGGTCATATTTGTTTGCATATTTGTCATGTGTTTTATGTGAGTTTATATAGTTTCATTTACATGCATATAACATGATCCCTTAGGTTGAGCTGTTTTGATTGATTGGTTGCTGTTAATTTGAGTGTAGTGATGACGAATAGAGGGATGTTTAAGTCTAATGAATTGATATGCATGCCAGAAATAAAAAAAATCACAAAGTCTTATAGGATTTCTTTTGAGCTAGATCATGATCATATTTGTTTATTTGTTGAGATTTAATCACTTGGTTATATTTAGAATTTTTGGTATTCTCGTAATGACGTAGGAACACTGAATTTTAAACTAGAGAAAAACTTGGATTTTATTACTAGTTGTGAATAAGGCTAGGCGTCAAATGGCTAGTAGCCGGCTCATAATTTATGAGTAGTCTAGGGTTGAATGAGATGGGACGAAACACACTCATTCAGAAATCATTGGAAAAAAAAAGAAAAGAAAAAAGAAAAAGAAAAAAGAAAAGAAAAAAAATATGTGTTGATGCATAATTGATCAAGTGTGAGCTCTTTAATACTCGAGTTATTAAGTTCTAGGGGACTTTGTGCCTAGTGACCTAAGGTTTTGATAGTCTAGGATCCGCTAACATAACACTCGCTACATGGGTATTATTGCATAACTCTTTTGGGACCTCATTCATTGCACGATCAAATAAGAATCTTTGTTATGTGTTCAATTGTAGCATGAATCCTTATATAACTCTAGTAGAAAGGAGGTGTTATGAGTCATTATGTGTTTATCTTCTATTCTGTTTATAAACTCGTGATTTTTTTGATGAAAGATAAGTTATGGTTATTGATCTAGTGTCGAAAGTATATCTTTTAAGCATCCCACACATGCACGTTTCTGGTTGTGAGTTGGTTTATGGGATTTATTCGAACTGTATTTTAAGTCATTGCATTCTTAGAGACATTGGCTTATTCATTTGGTTATGGTTATTCTTAGGGGATTGTTGTATTGTCATTTAGTTGCATTTTCACGTAGTTGCATTTATGCATTAATTTTGTTTTGTTCTTTGAATCTTTTTATGCTTGAGGACAAGCATCGATTCAAGTTTGGGGGTGTGATAAGTGGAATTTATATCCACTTAGAACGCTTCATAAAGGCTCGAATTGGTGATTTGAACTCAAGTTATTTGTGTTTTTAATGTGATTTTGTAGTGTTTTGCATTTCAGGGTATATGTGGAAGAAATAATAGATTTTACATTTTTTATATGCTAAAAGAGTGTTAGGATGAAGCCTCGGGAGTTAGCACGAAATAAACCAGGAATTGAAGTCAAAGAAATAAGAAAAATCAGAATTTCCAGAGGGTCAGGGCGGCCGCGCTAGTCTTGGGGGTGGTCGTTCCCATTTATCATAAAGAGAGCGCGCCCACGCTGGTATGCGGGGCGACCACGCTCGGTCGGGATTGCAGAATCCTGATTACAATATAATAATGATTTTTCAGACTCCATATCATATTGGGCTTATATATAAAGCCTTTTGAAGATGTTTTTTGAGAACAACGAGAAGGGGAGGGAGCAGTAAGAAAACCTAATAGCACAATACAACTGAAGGAGACGAAGATCTTGTTTTTACTTGTGATTATTTTCTTAAGTTGTAACGTTGGATGCTTGTTTTCTTATTCTTTTGAACCTTACACTTTTGTTAATGTAGTTTTGATTATTATTCAGTTTATAAAGATCTAGTTTTTATACCATGCTTTCATTGGAACCCATGGTGACGATGAGTTCGGTTATGAACTAATCGTAATCGTGGGGTTCTAACGGATTTGCATATCGATTTCTATAGTTAATTTATTTCAATATCTTGGTGTGTGGTGATTGATTGATAACCTAGTATTAGTTGTGCTTATTCGTCTTATGTGTGTAGCTAACATATAAAATTATTTGTTAATCTCTGTTGAAGTGACAGTCAATATAGAGGTTTAGAACTTGCCATTCTAGCATAGGTTCATGTATAATTGTTTTGCATGATTCGTAGGTAATTTTAACCATCTTACTTGCCCTATATAATCACGATAGATAACTTGCGCATTAAACCGTTATGTTTTCAAATTCTATAGACATATACGGTCTAAGCATAATTGGTGTCTACTTAGCTTCTATCTCTTTTATGGATGTCTAGTAGTAGGGTATTCGTGCAACGAAAGTTGGCGTTTACTAGTTCCGTGTTATCTGATTAGTTATCATCACCATTGCATGCTAAGGTTAAGAACAATGACTTTGAATGAAGTATTTAATGAAGTTAGAATCCCATGTTTGTCTCATATAGTTAATTCAATCACTTTTATTATTAGTTAATTGCATGTTAGTTTAATCTTAATTATAAACATCTCAACTTGTTATTATCTTAGCATTGAGCAATAGCCATAACATTGGTGCATAGGTGCATAATCTTAATTTAACTAAAAAGAGTCTTTATGGGTACGAATCTAATTTTTTATCTTATACTACTTGCAAATGCGTATACTTGCGTGTAATTTTTGTGTGTGTTTTCTCCCTAACACATCCATTCTCTAAAATTTCCTGAGTTGTCTTTCCTGAGTTAGTTCAAAGTTTAATAACTTCTCTTTCTTTAGCTAACTCCCTCTCTAGATAAGCATGCTTTTTTAACAATTTTTCTTTAATATAAACAACATTATCTCTTTATTTTTGAATTTCTAGCATGGAAAGCAACTCAATTTCTAGGTGATCATTCCTTTTCTTTAACACAGAGTTTTCGCTCTTGATTTTATTATTCTCTAAGGTTTGATCCCTATAACTAACATGCAGAGTCTTAAGAAATAATCTTAATTCATAAATATCATCAGTATCAAAAGTAAGCATAGTCAGAGGTACCTTTAATTCAGCATTGCCAGCCTCAACATCATCTTTTTCCATGAGAGCATAATTGACTCCATCATCTGAATCTGATGAATCATCCCAGTTTCTCTTCTTTGAGATCAAAGCTTGTTTCTTCTCAGCTCTGGGTTTTCTGCAGTCAGCTGCAAAGTGTCCAATTCCATCACAGTTGGAACATCTTTCTTTTGACTTATCAATTTTTCCAGATCTTGATTCCTTCCAATCAGTATTTCTTATGTTGTTCCTCTTATCATAGTTTGAGGAAATGGAACCTTTTCTGGAAAATCTTCTCCATTTCTTGAAGTTCCTGTAGACCATCTTCTTGAAGCTTTTAACCAATAGGGTAGCCATTTGATGATTTAGTATCTGACTTTGCAATCATGGCTTTCCCTTTAGAGTTGCTTTTCCTCCTAGCTTTCTCCTTTGGCTTCTCTTCAACCTTGAGTACAACTGCTCTAGATTTAGATCCTTTCCTTTTGCTTCTTTGCTCCATCTCTAGTTCATGAGTTTTCAGAACTCCACATATCTCATCTAGAGGCGTGTCATCAAGTTCATAGTTATCCCTTATTAATGTGACTTTATAGTCCCACTTTTCAGGGAAAGCAAGTAGGAACTTCAATTTTGAATCCTCCAAATCATATTCTTTGTCGACAAGGGATAAGTCATTCAGCAACTTCTGAAATCCTCCATAGATCTCAGTTAAGGAGTTATTGTCTCTTGAGTGAAGGTTGTAAAATCCGGGATATCGCGTGTAATTATTTTTATCAATAAATAATTTTTATATGATTATTATGTGATTTTTGGTGAATTATCTGATGATTGGTGTGGATATGTGAATGCTTATATGTGATACAGTATAAGTATGTTAATTTTATTATGACCAAAATAAAATATAGATAATTACGGTATTTTTCTGGTAATTTTTGGGCTGTCATATGATTTTATATTGATTTATGAATTTATTTATTATTTTCTGAATAATTACAAAATTATTTTATAAAGCCGGGAATCGTCCGACTTTAACCATTTTATGTTCTTACAACCCGAAACTCTTCCGAAAACTCCTTCCTAACCTAATCTGGTAATTCCGGACATTTTTCATATTTTGACTTTTTTTATCCGGATTACGGTTTGACCTGTGCGCGGCCTGGCGCAAGATTTTCGATACGATAATCATTTCGGTGAATCAACCAAATCCGTATTCTCGAAAGACGGGATATTATTACGTTATTCTCATATATAATGTTTTATAAGAAACCCGATTTGGATAATTATCTAATACGGGTATCAAATCGGATCGTTATTGCAGTTACTTAGCGGCTAATCAACTAATTTATCGATCCCAAATGATCCAGAACGAACCAATATTTCGTAAATATAAATAGCATATTTCTTATTTCATTTTATTCATTTATTCATTTACAACCAGTAAAAATATAGTAATTATAGAGAAAAACCCTAAAAATGATACGTTCCTGAGAATCAAACGCACGAACGAAGGCGTTATCGAACTCCGATTCAAGCGTGCAATATATCAAATCGAAGCTCTAAAAAATACTTTCTAATTCAATCAACCATTTCAGTGCAGAAATCAAGGTATTTTTCTTATTAAAATGTTTTATTTCGAATTAAAAATTAAAATATGAATTTTATTCTTGAGGTTGTTTGTGTGATTTAGAGGTATAATCATGTAGATAATTTTCTCCTGGTCATTTTGGTATATTATATGTTAAAAACCGAGTTCAATAACATATAGAAAATTGAGTTTGATTTTCGAATTCAAAATTTAGGGTTTATAAGTTTGAATGTTCTTAATTACAAATTAGGCGTTTGTTCAGTAGGGGTTATTGTTGTAAATTGATTACACCATGATGTTTGTTATGATGTGAGAATTCGGTTTCAGTATTTGTATCAAAGAAACGAAGCCTGAATCGCGTCGCCGGAGTTTTTGAACTCGACGGTGGCGACGATAATTAACTGGATTTTCCGGCGTGGTCATTGTCGATTTGTAAAAACCAATTAAACGAAACTGTTTATGGTATCTAGAGGTCGAAATCTACAGGTTTTGGGAGGAAACTGAACGAAAATGTCTGGCCGGCGGTGTCGCCGCTCGTCGCCGGCGTCTTTTTCGGAGAAGACGGCAAAAATGCAGTCTAGTACCTGAAGTTTTACTCCCTTTTCAAATTCCGGATTTGTATTTCCAAACCTTTCGAAATATGTATTTTTGTTTTAAAAAGTTTTAAAAATCAGATTTATGTTTACTTTATTTTCAGAAATTGATTTTTAATATTTAGAAATTTCAAAAATTATTATTATACTTCTTAAAATTATTTTTAATTCGAAATAAATCGAAATTATTTTATTAATTAATTTTAGTTAGTTTTAATTATTTTAATTAATCGATTAATTAATTATTAATTGATTAATTAATTAATTTAATTATTAATTAATTTTAATTGATTTAATAATTAGATTCAATTATTTAAAATTGATTTAAAAAAATCCGAAAAATAGTTTCGAGTTTTAAAATATTATTTTAAATTATTTTCAAGGCTCGCTAATTATTTTGAAATTATTTTGAAGTCAGATTCAGGTGTTCAAACTCTATTATTTAATTATAAAATGATTCAGAGACCCATTTTAATTCCGAAAAATGTTCAAAAATTTGTATTAAATACCTGGAAAATTATTTTGACCCTGAATCTTCTTTGAAAATTTATTTTGATCTAATATCTTCCGTGCTATGTGCTACGTGCTATCTGACTGATGTGTTATAGGCCTATGTGGTTATTGTTTGACTGTTTTAGTAGTAACTTTCAATCCGTAAATCGGATTTGGGTAAAACGAAGGGTAGATAAAAACTTATGATGTCTATGTGATGATTAGAATAATATGAGTATGAATAATTAATAGAAACTTGTGATGCCTAGCAGAGTCAGCAAGGCATAGAAAAGAAAACCAGTGATCCATAAATAGAATCGAAGCGAAGACAGAGAAGGCAAGTGGTTGATAAATAGAAGCAAGGCATAGGAAGGGAAGGAAAGTGGTTGATGAGTAAAACTATTAGATGAGTACAAGTAAAGTGGAAATCTTCGGTGATAAGGCAAGTACTTCTGAACCTTTCTTTAAGATATATTGCAAATATTTTCGAACTGTTTCATAAAATGTCGCTATTATTCAAAATACCTAATGTTTTATATTGCAAGTGCTTTAAACTATTTAACCTTGAACCCTAACTCTTCTTGATCTTGAGCCATAAGCCTTGTTCTTCACAAACCATTGATTGTTGAATTCCCAGATACGATCCAAACACATACGATACTACTCCACAAATACATATCTACCACATACTGATTTCTGATATTGAATTGCTTGACATACCAACCATTCTTCCATGTTTAACAGAAGACCAATTCTTGAAACCCTTGAACCCTTGGTCTTCTACTTTCTGATTCTTTCCTTGATTGAAAGCAAGTCTTTTGAATTCCCTGTTATGCCTCCACGGTGTTATGAATCACCCTATGCTTCAAGATAAATGTTGTTTATGATTAAGCTTATTGATTTACATTGGTTATCACATTAAATTGTTTTAGAATCAGATGATTTTATAAATGTGGACCAGATTCGTGGTCATAATAGGCCAATGCGTGCCTTGGATCCAGTATATAGAGCAAAGCTGGGAGCCTTGCTCGGGGTTAGTGCATGAATGATCAGCAGCCTAACATTGGTTTTTAAAATGAAAAGTGAATATCCAATTCTAATAATTGCTTATTCAGAAATTTGATTCTTCGGAATCATTTCAATTGGTGATTGTTTAACCTCAATTTTTGCTTTTATTACTTGCTGAGCTAGTAAGCTAACTCTTGCAAAAAAAATTATGTTTTCAACAGTTGAAAAGGAAAGTGTTGGTAACGAGGATTACCTGTCCAATGTGCGAGCTAGGATTTCCGGTTAAGTTGGATCGAGCTAGTAGGAGCTTTATATTATAGATGAGTTATGTATGATTATAAGTACGATATCATTAGCCATTATAAGTTGAATTAGTTTTGATTTCGTACGATGTAATAAAGGTTAGGATTGTGGCTTGTTTTCATACTTTAACCTGTTGCGATCCGTGGTTGTGCAAAGAAGGGTCAATGTATATAATATTTTATACTCAGGTTTATATATTGTGTGTGTAGTGAGCCCCAAACTTCTGACCCGGGTTTATAGGGCGTCACAGGTTGGTATCAGAGCTACATGTTATAAGTCCCTGAAACAAGCCTAAATTGTTGGGAATGGGTAGAGGGTTAAGATTAGTATTATAAAATAGAAAAATAGAACGTCGAGAGGTGGAGTGCTACCAAATAGTCGGTTTTAGTACAACCCGTGATGAGATTCGAGATCCTTATCTAGCAACGCGATTTCTAGATGGCGGCAATGGAAGATTATTTTATCCCTGGATCGTCTGATTTACGGAGCCTTCATTTGGAAGACTATCATCTGATTCTCGCCCTGTTCTTCCAACGATATTAGCCATGTCACATCCTGTTGCGGCGGTCGCACCTTTTCACATTATTATCTCATCCCCTGATGCGAGACTATCTATTCGAGAATTTTCTTGGAAATAGATGATGATGATGTGACCAAACATGATGCGTATAGTGGTAATGTAAGGTGATATTAGCCGATCTTGTTTTATAAAATTGATCTGATAGAACTATTATACTTAGTAATCGTAAAAGCTGATGATGGGAGTGTTACTAGTATGGAAATTTAGAAGTGAAGTTACGGAGAAGATAATATGCGACGGTAACTGGAGTTTTGTCAACCAATGAAGATAAATGAACCCAACGAGGGATAAAGGATATACAGAAATGAATGAGCTTTTATCAGATTATGTTCCTAATTTGATACATTGTAATGGTTGAAAAGAACGACAACCAACTCATATAGTAATGACGACCAGGTGTATAATTTTTAAAATTTTAAACCGGTTTTTAAAAAGAGATTTTCTTAACAAAATAAGTTTTAAAAACTTGTTTTCCAATTACTACTTGAGTTCTTATAAAATTCAGATTACCCAGACAAATATTTGTTCTAGAAATTAGTATGGTTCGTTTAGAAGGCCAAGTGGACCCGCTATTACGGAGGAACTGTTCATCCAATTTCTGAGATAATTAGAGCAAAAGGAATATGTCGATTTACGAGAAGTTGAGTACGAGCAAATAAGATTAAGGAAATCTCTAGGCCTTCTAAAGGGGAGAACGTTATTAGCAAAAAGAGGCGACAAGGTAAACGATTAGCAGCATAAGTGAAATTTGAAGTTATGAGTGTAAATCTTGTAAGACTTGTAAATAAAATCATATATGAACGTGGAAGTGTGACGCTAAAGATACAAGACCTAATAAGTGGGAAAATATTTTTAATAATCGATTCAAGACAGCATTTCTGAGAACTTTCTAAAGTTGATATACGACTCGGCATGGGATCTATTGATCGAAAAAGCGTTGAAGCCGTAAACAGATAAAATGCGGATGACGACCAATGATATCATTCTTTCTTATCATTCTTATAAATCTCGAGTAAAGTATGAAATTCTTTTATAATCAGCTTCATTAGGTGATTGTTGAATCCCTTTCAAATAATTTATTCTTTAAAAGATTGTTTCCTAATTGGGACAAGCAGTGTTATGGTGTGACGATTTGTCGAAATGACAAAGAGTCTGGTGGGACGCCACCTAATCATGTGTTGTGTGCCATATGGTATGAAAGACTAGCCATCTTGAGTACTAATATGGTTGTCTCATTCCTCTGTAAATCATTATTCATTCTTTCTTCTTCGATCCTGATTTGTTTACCCATGAATTCTTCCGATTGTTTCCTTGTACTCTTATCCCTTACAAAAAGTTTCCAATCAGAATCCTATACACAAATTCCTTCTTGTGTAAGGTCTACCCTTTGAATATTTTAAAAGGAAGTGTAATGAACCCGTGCAACAGATAAAGTTATGTAATAAGTGTGGACAATTACAAGCCGATGGATGGTGGACATTTACGTGCAGAGAATAATCATTATGCCGATAACGGGATAGTTGCGAGAACATCAAATCAAAGGCGGGAATATGCATACATGATACGTTTCGATTCTGAGATTTTGGCGTGAATTGGAGTAATTAGCAAACTGTATGAGGTAAATTAACTAGAGAAATAAGAAAGTATAGTTGCATGTATCAGATGAGGCAAATGATCGATTGGACAATGAATGTGAATGAAGAAATTCTTAATAATGACTAGATAATTGATTAAAACATTGTGAAAATGAAGTATATCTCAATCATGTGGGAGATATTGGTCATGAAGATTCAAGATCGAAGAAATGCTAGTTACGAATAAACTTTAAGTGTGTTCATCAAGGGGTGGTTGGGCTTTCCCACTCAAGTTAGTGAGTTGTGGTAAAATTGATGCTTGTAGCTGGGTCGGCAAAGAAGGTTCAATATGGAATGGCATAAGGGGAGATGAAGGTATGGTGGTTTAACTGCAATAATTTATAAGATGTGAAGCTTTAAAACCAAATGAACTCATTCGCAAGATTTTAAGAGTGTTGGTTGAGACCCGGTGTTGGTCATCAGAGGTTGAGCAAGTTAATAAAAACAAATGTATATTGACAAGGATGGACGAATTGTTAAGTAGAGAGCTTGAATTAAAACATGAACTAGAAGAATTTTAGAATAACTTGTAATTGTACTCAGTAGTGATATTCTGTTATAATCAGAAAATATGAGAAAAAGGTATGGTATAATAAGAATTGTTCGTTATAATCTTAAGCTAAACTAGAGACATGGGTTGTACTGATTTGTATTACATGAGATGGTGAAATGGTGAGTTTAGAAAGTGGCAGTGGATTGGTACATGTGAGGATTGATTGTTGGTTGTTTGATTGATTGTTGGTGTCGGCTTGAGTCCGATTGGTAGTCAATAATATAAAGGAGATGTTGCTCAAATTTTCAGAAAATACCCTACTTCTAAAGATAGAAATTATACTTTCATGTGTTATTGATATTCATGTTGGTACTCCAAACAATGGTGATCTCGATTCTTGAAAGAGGTTGTTACAGTCAATTCGATTATATATAATTGGTCTTTGATTTCATTTAGCTATTCATCATTTGGTGCAATTGATTAATTAAGTGAGTTAATTGGGTAATTTTACCAATTAATGGCCAGTTAGATGGAAATTGATTCCAATTAGATTAAGTCAAATTTTAATGTGACTTTCAAATCCGAAATGAAAACAATAAGGAATTGGGGAAAAGTAAGGACGCTGGTATAATTCAGAAAATTGTTGCAAATGTGTGAGTTTTTACTTGGATGAATATGCCCTTCATAATGGACAAGAGAAATAAAAATTCATTTGTATGGACAAGTGAGAAGAATATTTTCAAGAGCTAAAGATTTAAGATGAAGCAACAAGAAGGAAGGAAGAAGGGAGATGGAATAAAGCAGAGGTTAATAACTACACCAATATGGACATCATTAGACAGTCAAGGAGATGTTATCATCTGCAACAAAGTTTTATCAAAGACATCTTGTTTCTAAATGGTGGTGATAATTATACAATAAATGATTTTTCAAGTATTTCTGTTTTGGGATAAAGTGTGAGATACAGTTTTAATTCAGTTTTTGATTGATGTTGATACTTAGGTTGTTGTTAATTATCGAAAGTGGTATTAATACAGATGATTGATGTTTACTCCAGAATGAGATGTTGTGAACATCAAAGTTCGTATTAATATCTAATTTGATATGACCACAAAATGAGTATTAATGTCAAGAGTTCGGTTTTGAATAAGCTATGAGAATAAAGAACGGAGATAGAAAAAGGAAGTGGAGATCAAAAGGGTGATAAAGAAACTTCATAAGATGCCAGGAAAAGTAAACGTAGTAAAAGATGCATTAATCAGAAAGAAAAGACTGAACGTGTTGACAGTGTTGGAAGAATTATACAAGGAATTTCAAAAGTTGAGATTGGAAGCCAGAGTTTGCAAACCTAACAATGCAAAGATGTATATTATGACTTTTCAGCCAGAATTGCTAGAGAAGGTAAAGAAACGTTAAGGGAAAATAATAGATCAAGATATTAATTGTTAGAAAAAATATATATATATACTCAAAAGGGTGATCAAGGCTTTCTCATATTTTATTTCAGAATATGGGATTCCACCAGTGACAGAATTGAAGAATGGAATTTGACAAGGAGCTCACAACCCAAGACATTCAATCTATCCATGGAGTACCAATATGTATAGAGAT
This sequence comes from Apium graveolens, assembly GCF_009905375.1. Taxonomy (NCBI): domain Eukaryota; kingdom Viridiplantae; phylum Streptophyta; class Magnoliopsida; order Apiales; family Apiaceae; genus Apium; species Apium graveolens. The sequence goes on from NC_133648.1 coordinate 222,808,471, forward strand.
TTAGAGGAAAATTATTGGTGGCCAGATATGAAGAAAGAAATGGTGGGATAGATTAGCAAATGTTACATGTATCAAGGGGTTAAGGTGGGACAGCAAAGACTAGATGGATATATTTTGCCAAAAAACGTCATGGTGATGCCACCTGAGAACCAAAAGTGAGGAAAGCGTTAATTGAATTATTATTGAAAGATTATTTAAACCTAATCATTTTCATTTAGGAATAAACGGTTTATCCCATAAGTGGATTATTTGCTGCTTAAAGAAATGGTGGTACGTCATCAGATCCAGAAACTAATTGTAGATAATCAATATTGTGTGATTTAAAATTTGATAGAAGTATTAATGAATATGATAAATTATGTCGAACTAGAATGGTATGTACTAATTCTAGATGAATGGATATTAAGTAAAGCAGAACTAAAAAGATAGAAATTTGTTTGAACAACGATAACTCAAGAGATTCAACTTACTCTGAAGGTATGATAGGAGACATGGATGTCAAAGAGGACTCTCTGATAGGATGGCGTAAAGAAAGAATAAAGATTATTTGTGATTAGACGGCAAGGAAAGCATTGTAGTCAGTTTCATATGAGAACTCCTTAGAACCAAAATAAATAATAATATGGGTTAAAAATATACCGGTGATGTCTCCAGGTTGTTGTACTTTCTTCAAATTGGTAAGAGATGTTCGCTCGGCGGATATACTCAACTGTAATTTAAGGAAAATAAGATATGGTGATAAGTTTGTGTGTTAGTCATATCCAGTTGATATTTTCACGTTAATTCTTAAATCTGGAGTAATTTTGAGAACTTTAGAAATCGAATACGCCATGGTTTCATTATATCATTCGCAGATGGACGAGAAGATTAATAGAACGATTAAAGAGCCTCGAATGCGATTGAAAGCGATTATAAACTAAGTTAACTGAATAGAGAAACATGTGGGAATGGGGTTCAATAATCGGTAGCTATTGAAAACATTCATGAGTATGAATTACTAGAATAACAAAGAAAGAAAATTAGTAAGAATTACGCTGGTCCTTATAAGACAGTAAAATAGTCAGGATAAGTGTAAGTAAGTTGGCTTCACCGCCACACTTTTAGCAGATTCATAAGGTATTTATACGTGTATACTCAGGAAGAGCAATTTAACTCCATTATATATAAAATGGAGACTTGAGTTGAGTTATATAAGCAACAGATAGAATATGAGGTCAGCAAGAGGTAGTTAAGTAATGATTGATGCTGCGAGTAAAAGTTTATGAAAGTTGTAAGGTTGAGAGATCAACCCTAGAAAATGAGGGTGAAATACTTGAACGTATCACTATCTGATCCTTAGAGTGATTCTGAGGACAGAATCCTTTTAAGGGGGGAAGGATGTAACATCCGGGATATCACGTGTAATTATTTTTATCAATAAATAATTTTTATATGATTATTATGGAATTTTTGGTGAATTATCTGATGATTGGTGTGGATATGTGAATGTTTATATGTGATACAATATAAGTATGTTAATTTTATTATGACCAGAATAAAATATAGATAACTACAGTATTTTTCTGGTATTTTTTGGGCTGTCATATGATTTTATATTGATTTATGAATTTATTTATTATTTTCTGAATAATTACAAAATTATTTTATAAAGCTGGGAATCGTCCGACTTCAACCGTTTTTACGTTTTTACAACCCGAAACTCTTCCGAAAACTCCTTCCGAACCTAATCTGGTAATTCCAGACATTTTTCGTGTTTTGACTTTTTTGATCCGGATTACGGTTTGACCGTAGCGGGGGCCGACGCAAGATTTTCGATACGATAATCATTTCGATGAATCAACGAAACCCGTATTCTCGAAAGACGAGATATTATTACATTATTTTCCTATGGAGTGTTTTATAAAAAGCCCGGTTGGGATAATTATCCAAAATTAATATCAAATCGGATCGTAATTACAGTTACTTAGCGGCTAAGTAACTAATTTAACGATCCAGAACGAACCAATATTCCGTAAAAATAAATAGCATATTTCTTATTTCATTTTATTCGTTTATTCATTTACAAATAGTAAAAATACAGTAATTACAGAGAAAAACCCTAAAAACGATACATTCCTGAGAATCAAACGCACGAACGAAGGCGTTATCGAACTCCGACTTTAACTAGATATGCAGAATAGGTTGATTAACTGTACATAAGCAATGTCTTGTAATTCTGTATAAGTGAAATGAAGTCAAGTGCCAAAATAGCTGCCAACGGATGATTAACAAAGCTTCGACGGATGATCAAATGACTATCAACGGATGTTTAACATAGCAGTCGACGGATGATCAATCATGTCATTGACAGATGATCTGAAAGTCGACGGATGATCATATCAAGAATTCAAACATCAGTTGAACAGTGAAAGCTGACACACAGCCGTTGAGTTGGATACAAACACACCGTGGAAGCCCATTAACTGGGTAATAAAGGACGAAAAGCAGCAAAGATCATGACTGTTAGATTTTATATTTGTTCAGTCTTTTTGACTTTGTAATCTTGGTAATATATAAACCAAGAGAGTACTAAATAGAAAACAACTGAGATAACTAAGAAACAACTCTTGGATTTTTAACGCAGCGAGGTGTGGAAAAAACACTTTTACACATATAAAATCTAAATAAAAGCATATAAATCGTGAATAAAAATTTGAGGGATCGAATCTAACCTTTTAAAATAATTCGGAGACAACGATCAGAGATCCTTAGCAGTTGCTCCTCAAGTGTGAAGCACTTCACTGGTATCCACCAAGAAAACGATGTTAAGGAGGAGGAAGGAGGTGGAGATAATTGGGTTTTCCAAACTTTTTGGGTTTTCGGGTTAGATGTGGGTTAGAATAAAATTAGGGTCTATGATAGTGTATTTATAGACAAAATTTTCAGCTGAAATTTTCCCATAAATATTATTATTATTATCCCATTTATTATTCTCATTAATAATTAAAACACCTTTTAATCATTAATCCTTTTTCTAAACACTTTAGAAATAATTCTCTCTCTTGATTTAATTTCCAAAAATTAAATCCTTTAATTAATAATATTAAGAACTTTTCTTAATTATTTTATAATCAATTAAATCTCATTTAATCAATTATTAAATTTGCCAATTAATTATTTATTTCACAAATAAATAATTATTTAGCCATTATTAATTAATTCTTCCACCATTAAATTATTCTCTTTTTATGGTGTGACCCTATAGGTTCAATATTAAGCCGGTAGTAGAAATAAATAATAATAAAACTATTTTATCATTATTTATATAAATTCTCTAATTTATTAAATATGATTAATTAATTAATCACATTTATTCTACATCGTGAGGGATACTTCTCAGCATATCGCGACTATCCGGATAATATGAATTCACTGCTTAGAATACCAAGAACCTGTCAGTGAATAGTTACCGTACAACAAACTCCTTCTACCCTACAATGTCCCGATTAAATACAAGGCATGGATCTCGTGTCAAGCCTATCTAATTCAATCACTTTGCTTACCATTTACTATGCGTAGTTCTATGCAAATTAGAAACTCCTTTCTAATTTCATTTACTCTGGCCAGAGATTCCTGAACTAGCATAAGTGGATCAGCCTCGAACATTCGCTTCCTTCACTGGAAGGGGTAGATCCTTTATTGATCATACACTATCTTCGTGTACAAATTCCTATACCCAGAAGAGCCCTAATAATTGTCCCTGGAGACTAAGAACTAAACCAAAGCATAGTTCAGTGTACACAAGATGACTATGATGACCTCAAGTCTAAGGATACTTGTACAACTATCACTATGTGAACAACTGCTGACACGTGAGTGAACTCCATCAGTTGTTCAGCTGTGCGAGTCATGTTCAGTGAACTTATTCTATAATAAGCACCTACATACTAGCTATAGTGTCACCACACAAATGTCTATGAGAACAGACATCCTTCATAATGAAGCAAGCATAGTATGTACCGATCTTTGCGGATTATTAATTACCAGTTAGTAATCCTATGACCAGGAACTATTTAAGTTTAGAGTTATCATCTTTTTAGGTCTCACTATTATGATCTCATCATAATCCATAAAAAGCTTTACTCTAAACTATGGTATATCTTATTTAAACACTTAAATAGATAAAGCCCGTAATAAAAACAAAACAAGTCTTTTATTAATATCAATGAAATCAAAATAGATTACATAGAAGTTATTCCTAAATCCTCATACATTATTGGACTTAGGACATATTCCTTTCAATCTCCCACTTGTACTAAAGCCAATCACTCTGGTATCTAATTCCCATCCTGTCATTATGATGATCAAAGTGACTTTCATAAAGTAGCTTTATGAGTGGGTCTGCTATGTTGTTATGTGTGTCAACTCTAATTCAATACAATACAAGAAATGTTACCGCGTTCCCACTAACCCTTTTGTAGACGCATGGTTCATCTACATTTTTGATAAAATCAAACTCTTTGATTGTATCATCAAAACAAATGTTCCATCTTTCGAGAAGCCTGCTTTAAACCACATATGGTTCACAGTAGCTTGCACACTAGGTTTTCATTTCCCTTGGAAAGAAAACCATCTGGCTATATGCCAGATTACATAGTCGTAGTAAGCAGCAATCGCAAGCAAAATCCGAACTGATTTTAACAGGGCTACAGGCAAAAGGTTTCATCAAAGTCATCCACTGCCTTTGTTTGAATCCTTTTTCCAAAAGCCTGGCCTTAAAGGTCTCCACCTGGCCATCTGCTATAATCTATCTTTTGTATACCGTATACATAGATTCCATTCTGGATTTCATGGCACTATGCCAGTTCTCTGAGTCAACACTACTCATAGCCTCATTATAGGTCACAGGGTCGTCATCATCAATGATCGACAACTCATTGTCATTCTCAATGACAAGGCCATATTACCTCTCAGGTTGGCGAGACACTCTCCCTGATCTATGAATGGGCTATTCCATGAAAGGTTGTTCAGTCAGAACAGGTGTTTCCACTCGATCTGTAGTAGTTTGTGCTTCTTGAACTTCATCAAGTTCAATTTTGCTCCCACTGTTTCCTTCAAGGATAAACTCCTTTTCCAAGAAGGTAGCATGTCTGGAGACAAACACCCGATGATCGGTGCAAAAGTAATACCCTAAGTCTCTTTAGGATATCCCATAAAACTACATTTTACGGATCGATATTCCAGCTTATCTGGGTCAACTTTCTTGACATAAGCTGGACATCCCCAAATCTTAACGTGTTTAAGACTCGGTTTCCTTTCTTTCCATATCTCATACGGAGTTTGAGGAACAGATTTAGAAAGCACCTTATTCAGTAAATATGCTGAGGTTTCCAATGCATAACCCCATAGGAATACTGGAAGATTTGCATAGCTCATCATGGACCAAACTATGTCTAACAAAGTTCGATTTCTCCTTTCAGATACCAATCTGGAGGCGTCACCTGGGAGACTATACCATTTACTTTGAGATAATCTAGAAACACTCCATTAAAGTATTCACCACCTCGATCTGATCGAAGAGTTATAATACTATGTTTGGTTGTTTCTCCACTTCATACTTATATTCTTTGAACTTTGCATAGGCCTCAGACTTGTGTTTCATCAAACACATATCCAAATCCAGATCTATCATCTATGAAAGTAATGAAGTATGAAAATCCACCCATGGCTTGCGTAGACATTGGTCCACATACAACTGTGTGTACCATTCCTAGCAAATCTGCAGCCCTCTCTCCATGTCCACTAAATGGAGACTGCAGTGCCACTTTGAAGTGAGATTTTCATCATCCCTTTTCTTTTATTAGTTTGTTCAATCTGAAGTAAATTATGTCACATATATATAGACCATTATTTAAAGCACCACGTCCATAAAGAATATTATCTCTAAGAATAGAACATTCATTATTCTCAATAATAAATGAAAATCCAGCCAAGTCTAACATGGGAATAATATTCCTCACAATCGAGGGAACAAAATAACAATTATTTAAAACAATAGTCTTGCCCATAGGCATATGTAAATGAAATGATTCTACATCTTTAGCAGCAACTCTTGCTCCATTTCCATCAGTAGAATCACCTCCTCTTCCTCAAGAGTCCTACTTCTCCTTGGTCCCTGCAACAAATTGCATATTTGAGAACCACGGGCGGTATCTAATACCCAAGTAGAAATTTGATTTAATGACATATTCACTTCTTTCATGAACATACCTGAATCAGAAGCGGTAGTCTCACTACCCTTCTTCTTCTTCATTTCTGCAAGGTAAACCTTGCAGTTCCTCTTCCAGTGCCCCACCTTGTTACACTGAAAGCAAACAACTTTGCTCTTGGGGTCTTCAGCTTTTGGTGGAACCGGCATTTTCTCACCTACTTTCTTCTTCTTGGAAGGGTTCCTCTTCCTTTTCTTAGGATTGGAACCTTCACCAATTAGAAGAACAGAACTCTTCTTAGGGGGAAAATCGATTCCGCAGTCTTCAACATGTTATGGAGTTCTGGCAGGCTGACATCCAACTTATTCATGTGAAAGTTCACAACAAACTGCGAGAACGAACTCGGAAGCGATTGCAAGACCAAGTCTTGGCTCAGCTCCCCATCCATGGCAAAACCAAGTTGTCCAAGACGTTCAATCAAATTGATCATCTTAAGTACATGGTCATTCACAGATGATCCCTCAGACATCCTACAACCGAACAACTCCTTCGATATCTCATATCGAGCTGTCCTCCCTGCCACATCATACAACTCTTGTAGATGCATTAGGATAGTGTGAGCATCCATATGCTCATGTTGCTTCTGTAGCTCAATGTTCATGAAAGCTAGCATGATGCATTGAGCAACATTTGCATCATCTATCCACTTACGATACTCAACGTGTTCATCATTATGTGCATCACTAGCAGGTTCAGTAGGCTTAGGTGAGTCAATCACGTATTCCAGTTTCTCAATCCTGAGAACAATTCTCAAGTTTCGAAGCCAGTCAGCATAATTAGGACCAGTCAATTTTGTAACATCTGGGAAATATCGTATAATTATTTATATCAATATATGATTATTATGTGAATATTATATGAATTTTTGGTGAATTATCTGGTGTTTGATAATAATATTTGGATGTTTGTATGTAATAAAATGTGAGTATGTTAATTTTAATATGTCCAGAATAAAATATAGATAATTAAGGTATTTTTCTGATAATTTTTGGAGTATTAGATGATTTTATAATAATTTATGAAATTATTAATTATTTTCTGAATAATTACAAAATTATTTTATAAAGCCGGGAATCGTCCGACTTCAATCGTTTTTACGTTTTTACAACCCGAAACTCTTCCGAAAACTCCTTCCTAACCTAATCTGATAATTCTGAACACTTTCCGTGTTTTGACTTTTTCAATCCGGAGTACAGTTTGACCTGTACGAGTCCCGGTGTGAAATTTTCGATATGCGAACCATTTTATATATCGATAGGAACCCATATTCTCAAAAGGCGAGATAATTATTACCTTAATATTGTATAAATTATTTTATAGGAAGCTCTGTTTTGATAATTATCCAAATTTGGTATTAAAGTCGTATCGTCTTTTCAGTTACTTAGCGGCTAAGTAACCTATTTTCGGATCCGGTCTGTAAAGGTAATTATCGAATTACTGAATAAATAAAATGTGTGATGGGTCTGTCGGCTATGTGTTGCTGTATTATTAATTGTTTGTGATTTGTTGGACACGAAGATTAATTTTATAATTAATTTTCGAGCTATATGTATTTAGTTCATTTTAAAGTGATTTTATTGAACATTTATTTCAAAAGAATTATTTTTGTGTTCTATAAATTCATTTATTATTCTAGGGGTTTATAAAATTTAGAAATCAATATTTTATTTATTATTTAAATTTAAATAAATTTCTGATCTCATTTAATTATAAAATCAGTATTTAATTCCAGAATTTTTGAAAATTTTATTTTATTGACTTTCAAATATTTCGAGCATTTCAAAAATTATTCCGGCAATTTTATGACTTTTATTCACCCACACATTTATTCGTTAAATCGATAAATACAGGTACGTTACGCATCATTAAAAATATTGTAAAGAATTATGAAAATTTTATTTATTTAAATTTTAATTACTTCGATAAATTTTAAATGTTATTTTTGGGAAAATTTCGGAATTATGATACTCGTAATTACTCGTCAGATATTCTAAATTTTGAGTATCGTGTTGTTCGTTAATTCAACAAGTAATAAAACGAAATAAAGAAGGGGGGGCCGATTATTTATCGGGTTCAACCCGTCTATTCTCTTCAACCCTCAATCAATCTCTCTCTTCAATCCTCTCTTCCTCTCTCTCAACATCAATCTCTCCAACCCCTCTGTTCTTTTCCCCGTTTTCTGGTTGAGCCGCCTCTGTTTCCGGCCATCTGTTTCACGGCTTCCCGCCGCTGTTTTTTTTTGTTTTGTTTGTTTCCGTTGCCGGCGGTAGTCCGGTGATTCTGCCGCCTTGGTATCAGATTAATTATTGGTTCAGATGCATATACACGCACATGCGAGTGTATATATCTCTGTGGGAGTATTGTTGTTGTGCCGTTATTGTGCCTGTGTCTGTGTGTTGTTGGTTTTGCTGTGCTCTGTATTTTCCGGTTGGCGCGTAGGCGCGTGTCTATGGATGTTAACTGTTGGTTCAGTTATGTCCTGTATAAATATTTTATTAATTTATCTTATGTTCTGCAGGATATATTTGATTAAGGTTTCGTGAAATACAATTTATTGTGCGGGAATAATTATTAATTTAATCGATGAAATTTATGTAGGAAACCCGAAATTAATCGGGTACCCGTAAATTTTATCGCCGTCGGCGATGAGCCTCGGCGAGCCGACGGTGGGCGATGATGATTTTTATCTGAGTCCTACATTTATTAATTAAATAAATTGGTTCGTGTTATTAATTACAAAGTGAAAACGAATAATAACTAATAAATTAAATTCGTACTGGTGTTTGGAAATTGTGAATTGTAGTTATGGATTGGATGTGATTATTGATTGTGGTTGACGTCGAGATGATTCGACGGGCAGGCCGATAAATAGAGGAAACGATGTCCGATTTTCGGAAAATTAATTCCGAAAATACGGAAACGTAACCTGTAATTGTCAGAGACGTCGAACAAGGATATAATTGAACTTTATGAAACTGACTTGTGTGATGTGACAAGATATTTTGTGAATAATCGATTACCCTATTTTTTGTTCAAAATGACAAACATACGTATTTTCCGAAATTAAATACCGAACCGATTTTCGAAGATGTGAACCGTAATTGCTATGTGTATTTCGATAATACATATAAACATGAATTCGGTTATGAAATCGTATGGGTAAAATAGAATAGTGATTTGATGTAAGCTTAAGCGATTATCTGAATTAGGGTATTTCAACCCTGTAGGTTTTAGACGGAAGACCCGAGACGTGACATCGGACTAGGAACGATCTAGTGATTAGACGTCGAGATCAACGAAGTTCCAACCAAAGGGTCTGAATGTTGGGATCGTATCGAGAATAGGATAGTAGGTGCATGATAAAGCCGAACGATCTAAGTCGAACCCAAGTCAACCAATAATAACGGTTAAAGCTTATTGAGGCAAGTATCTCTATCATCACTTATTGTTCAAGTGATATTTATTTTAAATTTTATCATGCAAGTATTGCTTTCCCTATTCTCAGTTTAGAATCGATAAACATATCGCTGAATTAAATAATTCTGTTTATGCAAGTATTCCCGAACTTTCTTTTAAATACTGCAAGTATTCCTAACCTTTCTCCTTAAATACTGCAATTATTTATTCTCTCCTATTCTAGGTTCAGAATAGTAAACTGTTCTATATTTCGCTGCAATTATTCTTATTATGCCAGTTCTTTTAAATTCTTGTTCCTATAATTCGATTGCTCTCTTGAGCAAATACCCATTCGTTCGGGTTATTTGCGAACCCTAATTTGGGATGTTTTGAAATCAGAATGATTTGATATCAAAATACTCTACGGGCTGGATGATTTTTATGAGGACCAGTGAGGAGCTGGATCCTATGGGCCGGAGATGGACCGGACCCTTTAGGCCATAGTTGCCTGGGTGCCCCATATGTTGGTTGGGTCTATGCAGTTGGGTATAGATCCGCACTATCTCCTGACTGATCAGCAGGTTATAGTGCATATGTTGGTTTCTAGTGTTCAGTCCAATTTGTTGTTGATCGCCATTAACGGCATTCCCTCTTGAAATAAAATGTGATTATGGGTTAAAGTTATTCTTTCTTAGCACTCAGTTTTGGGAAATTACAATGTTTCTAAATATATTCGAGGTTCAGATTGTTGCTGCAGCATTAGTTGCTCAGTGATAGTTAGGATCTCGAATGAATTGAGATCTTCTTAATTATTCAACCCGTCCTTATCAGGCTGGTTTAGCAGGCTAAGTCTATGGAAACTTAGTCGATAATGATGGATACTGAATAGTTATGAATTTCTTGAACGTCGTTTTATGAATAGTTATTGCATCCATTGCTCAATTATGAAATGATACCAGAAGCTATTTTGAAAACACGCGATCTCTAAAAGCTCTGACAAAAATGTCATTATGTCCTAAGTGATTCATAGCAATGTAAATCAAATTGATTTTAAGATAACGAGATATATCCTTCAAATGATTTCGTGTTTCGCTCTTCAAAATATTTCAGAGATTTTGTCTGGAAGTTTTCTTTAAAATTAATATTTGAAACTCAAATTATATACTTGCTGGGCATTTTTGGCTCACTCTTGCTTTGTCAATTCTTATTTCTGCCAGAAACGGATAAGGACTAAAGTGAATAGCCTTGATAGACAGCAGAAGTTAGAGAAGTTCCGTTGCGAGAGGTTGAAGGTGTTAGAAGAATGTGACAAGAGCATTAGTTCAAAGGTATATATACTTGTATTATAGTTGAAGTGAGTTATAGAAGGTTAGATTCTTGTTTCATACCATGACCTGTAAAAGATCCGGACTTAAGGGGTTATTTATTTATTTCTTTACTTTATGTAATAATGGTTTAGTAACACCAAATCTTGACCCCGGATTTGGGGCGTTATAGTTTGGTATCAGAGCCGCAGGTTATTGGTCACTGAAATAAGAATAGGTGAGAGTAGGATAGAAATGATAGGTCGTACAAGATAGGAAAGTCCCTAGGCATATTCAGGACAAATTGAGTTGAGTGCGAATTAGGGTTAGCAGATTCGATAAGGAGTTGGTAAGATAGGATTGATGAGAAAGTGTAAGGCGAATATCACAACATCATAGGTATATTGAAACCTCAGATCATACAATAATGAGAAATCGACTGATCGACGGAGACTGGGTATGTTACCCTACTTTTCATGTGGTTTTGAAGAAAATGCGATTGATTTTGTGAGCACTTGTGAAAGAGATGCTAGGTGAGCTTTAGTACGGGTTGACTTAGGTATTAGGACGAGTTACACGTCGAAGGCAACCAGTGGATGGAAGCTGATAAAGAACTAACGTTGCGTGTTTCGAAGGAACCACCGTTGCAAGAAGATTCTTATCACTTATCGGGAGCTGCATGAGGAATAATATTTACCTTCCTAGATATAGGTAAGATTAGCAAGAAGATGCGACCCTATTCACATACAGAACGTCGAATTGCGTGCGTGGTTGTAAGCATAACGTCGAGGACGATGACATGAATATGAAAGACAATGGCAGACGTTAGCGTTGAGTCCAAGTTAGGAATAAAATGGCATATAACGGTGAATGAAGTTTTGTCGGCTAATAAGTGCATGTATAATCCAAGGAAAAGTGGAAGAAGTACCAAAGTAGAGAGACCTTATATGGATATTCTTTTAATTAGACATTTTATTGGTAAATCAGGAAGATAGCAAGTAATTTATATAGTAATGACGACCAAATATTTAATCTTTAAAACTTTAAAATCAGATTTCGGAAAAGATTTTCTTTATCAACTTTCAGAAGATTTTTGCATGAAATGAGTTTTACAAATGATTTGTCAAACTACTACTTATGTTCTTGTTATTATAAAGAGAAAATGATCCAAAAAGAAGAATGAAATTAGACTCAGTGTTGTTATTCAAAGGGCCAAGTAGACCCATCAGCAGGAAGAAGGTTTAAGGTTGCTGTGAAGAATGAAAGTAAACGTTGTTTAATAAAACCAATAATTGAATCAACGTATTAAAATATTATTTCCCCACTTTATAAGATTAATAAAGTTTAACAAGATTCGTGAATCGAACGAATGAAGGATGATTGAAGGAAATGGCAGAATCTTCTAGATGGTGGAAGATGAATCATTTCTATCAATGGAATAGAGGCATTACGTGATCAATGGGTATTTTACACGACATAGATGAAATCTGAAGCTGTGATTTTAACTTCGGAATGACGCGATTAAGATTAAATTATTGAAGCATTTGGTGTGAGGGCATTTCCAGGAAGCATTTCAAAGCAATGATGTGACTTGAATCATGAACCTGTATCCGCACGATCCTGAAGGCATACGTAAGTGAAGCGTGGAAGGTGATCGGCATTGATATTCTTTCTTCTAATACGATAGCATATATTCTTCTCGTGTTTGAATATGTATGAGCTTCTTCTGTTAATAAATCATATGAGGCGGAAACGAAAGAACATTCTTGTATCCCTTCTGAATTGTTTCTCTTCTCAAACAATTGATTCCTGATTGAGACCACAGTGTTATGATATGACGCTTTGTCGAAATGACAAAGAGTCGGGTGGGACGCCACCTAATCATGTGCTGTATGCCATATAGTATGAAAGACTGGCCATCTTGAGTATGAATATGGTTGTCTCATCCTTCACTCATTTTTCTTCCTTCAATCAGTTGTTGCATTGTTATTCCTTATTCCGTTTTTCAATCAAAATCATGTTTACAACCTCTCCTCTTGCATCAAGCCTGTTCTTTGACGATTCCAAAAGAAATAGAATAGTCAGTGCGACAGGTAGAATTACGTGTCAAAGGAGAATATGATTGTAAGTTGATAAATAATGCACTTCAAACTAGAGGATTTCGACGCGAAATGAATGGTTAGTGAATCGTACATTTATTATAAAATAAGGAAGCAGAGTTGTGTGTGTTAGACGAAGGAAACGAGTATCGGGACGATGATCAAAGATCAAGGAAATTCTGAACGATGACTCAGACAGGCGGTTAATACACGAGGCATCCCTTCGTCATGAAAAGATATTAGTCGTCAAATAAAAAAAAAAAAAAAAAATCGAATTTCGAACGTGTTCTTCAAGAAGTTGTGAAGATCCCTAACTTAGACAATTGATTGTGAATGCAATGCTCCTACCCGGGTCAGTAACGGAAGTTCGATGCGAAGCCATAAATAGAGATGAAGCAATAGTGACTCGATTGTGAAACTTTTCAAGAAATAATGATCTAACGATTGAGTTTCTACCAGATTGTGATGGTAATAATGGAGACCATGCGCAGTTATTAAAAGATAAACCGATTAATAATGATCAGAAATAAATTAACAGAATCATGAAATCAAACCTTAAATTCATTAAGAACAATTCGTAATATTCTAAGAAAGGTATGGTTATATTAATCATTGTGGGTTTCAGATCCAATCCCAATTAAAAAGAGATATGCTATACTAGTTAGATGCTGATCAAAGGTGAATTGTGGGAATTGATGATTTGGTTGATGGAAGTGGATGTATATGATTGTGGATGACTTGGTTGATTAATGGTGTCGGCTTGAGTCCGACTGGTAGTCAATGGTGTAGGGGAAGTGCTACCCAAATTTTCAGAAATTACCCTATAGTTAAGAACAAAGAAGTATATGATCATTCTCGTCAGCATTCCAGATAATTGCAATCTCGGTTCTTGAGAAAGTTGTTATGACCAAACTGACTTTATGTAAGTGGTCTTTGATTCCAGTTAGCTAGTTAGCACTTGGTTTAAGTGATCATTTAAAGGAATTGATTGATCCACTTTGCCAACTAATGGTTAGTTAAATGGAAATCGATTCCAATTAGATTGAGTCAAACTCTAACATAATTTCCAGATCCGAAATGAAAGATATAGAAATTTGAGAAAAAGTAATGGCGTTACCGTAAATTAAAAAGGCCTAGTTCAATTAGCGTGATGTTATTGTAATCGGGTGTAAGGTGTGATCCAGAAGAATATGCTCTTTTTGATGAATAAAAAGAATAGGAAGTTATTGGTTCATGCTAGTAAGAAGAATATTTCAAGACCTGAAGCGGTTGAATAGAAGTTGCTATGGAATAATGGAAAGCTCGCAAATTCAAGCATCCAATGAACGACGGAGATTGATGAAGTCCGCATGTGAACTCAGGGAAACAGATGAGAATCAATGAAGAGAAGTCAAACACGTGATTTGTGACACGTCAAGTAAGGCTAAGAAAATAGCTACCGAGGAAATTCGATAATTTTGTTAGAAAAAAATTTAAATAGTATAAATAAAAGCCTTCATTCCAGTGTGAATTCCAGGAATGACCTATTCAATAATAAACAGAGTAATATTACTAAGAAAAAGAAATTCGTTATGTATGAAGAAGATAATGAATAATGAGAATAAAGAACTAATCAAGACAAGAAGTGGAATCAAAAGGATGATAAAGAAATTTTATAAAATAATCCAGAAAATATATAAGTTGGGAACGTCGGTTGTGCCAGAACTATTAAGAGAATAAGATGGAACATCGATAGTTGAAAATAGGAGTTCGTTCCAAGAATGCATGTAAGCAGGGGAATGAATAAAGGGATAGGAAAAGTTAGAAATTGAGAGCAGGTTTGATCCGACTTCTGGAATTTACTGATACTTATTTTGTTGTTAAATATCAAACGTGGTATTAATATAGATGATTGGTGTTGACTTCAGTATGGAATGTTGTTAGCATCAAAGTTCATATTGATATCTAATTTGATATGACAACAAAATTTAGTATTAGTACCAAGAGTTCGGTTTTGAATAAAGTTATGGTTCATTCTATTCCAAATTAATATTCCATTTAAAGAATAAAAGATTTCACTTGATGAATCTACTTGTTAATAATTAAAAAAAAAAAAAAAAAAATTTGAAAAATACTACAAAATGGTGAGTTAAATGTGATGGTCGAGATTGCCTTTTTAATTGTTAGTTTTAATATATTCAAAACATTTCTAAGTATTAAACGCCATGAGTTTAGTATATCGGGCGGATACGGAGTGAAAGTACAAGAAACCAACTAAAGGTTCTCGAATACGATTAAAAACAATTATAGGCCAGATTAACCAAACAGAAGGAGACGCGAGAAGTAAAGTTGAACAGTCAGGAAAATAGAAGGTGCATAATCGCAAATTGTTAAAATTAGAAAAAAAAATCAGATTGGTATAACTCAAGTTAATCCATCAAGACAATGAGATAGATAGAACGGTTACGAATGAGCTGACCCTTTTGTTATAGGCATAACGAGTTCATAAGATATTTATATATATATGGCTGAGAAAGGTAATTTCGTTCCCTACGTATAAAAATGAAGGGTGATTCAGGTTATGTGAGTAACTGACAGATTTAATGTCAGTGAAAGACCGCTAAATTGTGATTAAAATAATGAGACCGAGGAATTATAGGAAAGGTACTTGGGGAATATCATAGTTAACGTCAGAAGGCCAATGCGCCCCGGTTTCCATGCATCATTTACAAATGAAGAAGAAAATTACAGGAACGGTTACCTCCAGTGCGATAGGAAGTGATTACAAATTAGATTATTTGAACGAAGAAACATATGAGGACGAGATTCAACACCGAGTAACAATTGGAAATGCACGTAGGCACGAGTTATTAGAATTAGAAAGAAAAAGAGAATTAAGATGTGTTATGTTGTTCCTCCTAAGTAGTAAATAGACATGATAAGTAGAAGTGAGTTGGCTTCACCGTTACTCATACAGCGCATTCATAAGGCGTTTATCTGTAGATATTCGGAAGAAGTAGGTTAGCTCCAGTATATATAGGAGATGGAGAGTTGAATTGAGTTATGCAAGCAACAAAATAAAAATATGATATTAGCAAGAGGCTATAAAGGAAAGATTGGTATTATACGTTAAAGTTATGAAAAATTATGAGGTTGAGAGATTAACCTGAGAAAATGAAAGTTATATACTTGAAAAATATTAGTATTATTCCTTAGCGTGATTCTGAGGACAGAATCCTTTTAAGGAGGGAAGGATGTAACATCTGGGAAATATCGTATAATTATTTATATCAATATATGATTATTATGTGAATATTATATGAATTTTTGGTGAATTATCTGGTGTTTGATAATAATATTTGGATGTTTGTATGTAATAAAATGTGAGTATGTTAATTTTAATATGTCCAGAATAAAATATAGATAATTAAGGTATTTTTCTGATAATTTTTGGAGTATTAGATGATTTTATAATAATTTATGAAATTATTAATTATTTTCTGAATAATTACAAAATTATTTTATAAAGCCGGGAATCGTCCGACTTCAATCGTTTTTACGTTTTTACAACCCGAAACTCTTCCGAAAACTCCTTCCTAACCTAATCTGATAATTCTTAACACTTTCCGTGTTTTGACTTTTTCAATCCGGAGTACAGTTTGACCTGTACGAGTCCCGGTGTGAAATTTTCGATATGCGAACCATTTTATATATCGATAGGAACCCATATTCTCAAAAGGCGAGATAATTATTACCTTAATATCGTATAAATTATTTTATAGGAAGCTCTGTTTTGATAATTATCCAAATTTGGTATTAAAGTCGTATCGTCTTTTCAGTTACTTAGCGGCTAAGTAACCTATTTTCGGATCCGGTTTGTAAAGGTAATTATCGAATTACTGAATAAATAAAATGTGTGATGGGTCTGTCGGCTATGTGTTGCTGTATTATTAATTGTTTGTGATTTGTTGGACACGAAGATTAATTTTATAATTAATTTTCGAGCTATATGTATTTAGTTCATTTTAAAGTGATTTTATTGAACATTTATTTCAAAAGAATTATTTTTGTGTTCTATAAATTCATTTATTATTCTAGGGGTTTATAAAATTTAGAAATCAATATTTTATTTATTATTTAAATTTAAATAAATTTCTGATCTCATTTAATTATAAAATCAGTATTTAATTCCAGAATTTTTGAAAATTTTATTTTACTGACTTTCAAATATTTCGAGCATTTCAAAAATTATTCCGGCAATTTTATGACTTTTATTCACCCACACATTTATTCGTTAAATCGATAAATACAGGTACGTTACGCATCATTAAAAATATTGTAAAGAATTATGAAAATTTTATTTATTTAAATTTTAATTACTTCGATAAATTTTAAATGTTATTTTTGGGAAAATTTCGGAATTATGATACTCGTAATTACTCGTCAGATATTCTAAATTTTGAGTATCGTGTTGTTCGTTAATTCAACAAGTAATAAAACGAAATAAAGAAGGGGGGGCCGATTATTTATCGGGTTCAACCCGTCTATTCTCTTCAACCCTCAATCAATCTCTCTCTTCAATCCTCTCTTCCTCTCTCTCAACATCAATCTCTCCAACCCCTCTGTTCTTTTCCCCGTTTTCTGGTTGAGCCGCCTCTGTTTCCGGCCATCTGTTTCACGGCTTCCCGCCGCTGTTTTTTTTGTTTTGTTTGTTTCCGTTGCCGGCGGTAGTCCGGTGATTCTGCCGCCTTGGTATCAGATTAATTATTGGTTCAGATGCATATACACGCACATGCGAGTGTATATATCTCTGTGGGAGTATTGTTGTTGTGCCGTTATTGTGCCTGTGTCTGTGTGTTGTTGGTTTTGCTGTGCTCTGTATTTTCCGGTTGGCGCGTAGGCGCGTGTCTATGGATGTTAACTGTTGGTTCAGTTATGTCCTGTATAAATATTTTATTAATTTATCTTATGTTCTGCAGGATATATTTGATTAAGGTTTCGTGAAATACAATTTATTGTGCGGGAATAATTATTAATTTAATCGATGAAATTTATGTAGGAAACCCGAAATTAATCGGGTACCCGTAAATTTTATCGCCGTCGGCGATGAGCCTCGGCGAGCCGACGGTGGGCGATGATGATTTTTATCTGAGTCCTACATTTATTAATTAAATAAATTGGTTCGTGTTATTAATTACAAAGTGAAAACGAATAATAACTAATAAATTAAATTCGTACTGGTGTTTGGAAATTGTGAATTGTAGTTATGGATTGGATGTGATTATTGATTGTGGTTGACGTCGAGATGATTCGACGGGCAGGCCGATAAATAGAGGAAACGATGTCCGATTTTCGGAAAATTAATTCCGAAAATACGGAAACGTAACCTGTAATTGTCAGAGACGTCGAACAAGGATATAATTGAACTTTATGAAACTGACTTGTGTGATGTGACAAGATATTTTGTGAATAATCGATTACCCTATTTTTTGTTCAAAATGACAAACATACGTATTTTCCGAAATTAAATACCGAACCGATTTTCGAAGATGTGAACCGTAATTGCTATGTGTATTTCGATAATACATATAAACATGAATTCGGTTATGAAATCGTATGGGTAAAATAGAATAGTGATTTGATGTAAGCTTAAGCGATTATCTGAATTAGGGTATTTCAACCCTGTAGGTTTTAGACGGAAGACCCGAGACGTGACATCGGACTAGGAACGATCTAGTGATTAGACGTCGAGATCAACGAAGTTCCAACCAAAGGGTCTGAATGTTGGGATCGTATCGAGAATAGGATAGTAGGTGCATGATAAAGCCGAACGATCTAAGTCGAACCCAAGTCAACCAATAATAACGGTTAAAGCTTATTGAGGCAAGTATCTCTATCATCACTTATTGTTCAAGTGATATTTATTTTAAATTTTATCATGCAAGTATTGCTTTCCCTATTCTCAGTTTAGAATCGATAAACATATCGCTGAATTAAATAATTCTGTTTATGCAAGTATTCCCGAACTTTCTTTTAAATACTGCAAGTATTCCTAACCTTTCTCCTTAAATACTGCAATTATTTATTCTCTCCTATTCTAGGTTCAGAATAGTTAACTGTTTTATATTTTGCTGCAATTATTCTTATTATGCCAGTTCTTTTAAATTCTTGTTCCTATAATTCGATTGCTCTCTTGAGCAAATACCCATTCGTTCGAGTTATTTGCGAACCCTAATTTGGGATGTTTTGAAATCAGAATGATTTGATATCAAAATACTCTACGGGCTGGATGATTTTTATGAGGACCAGTGAGGAGCTGGATCCTATGGGCCGGAGATGGACCGGACCCTTTAGGCCATAGTTGCCTGGGTGCCCCATATGTTGGTTGGGTCTATGCAGTTGGGTATAGATCCGCACTATCTCCTGACTGATCAGCAGGTTATAGTGCATATGTTGGTTTCTAGTGTTCAGTCCAATTTGTTGTTGATCGCCATTAACGGCATTCCCTCTTGAAATAAAATGTGATTATGGGTTAAAGTTATTCTTTCTTAGCACTCAGTTTTGGGAAATTACAATGTTTCTAAATATATTCGAGGTTCAGATTGTTGCTGCAGCATTAGTTGCTCAGTGATAGTTAGGATCTCGAATGAATTGAGATCTTCTTAATTATTCAACCCGTCCTTATCAGGCTGGTTTAGCAGGCTAAGTCTATGGAAACTTAGTCGATAATGATGGATACTGAATAGTTATGAATTTCTTGAACGTCGTTTTATGAATAGTTATTGCATCCATTGCTCAATTATGAAATGATACCAGAAGCTATTTTGAAAACACGCGATCTCTAAAAGCTCTGACAAAAATGTCATTATGTCCTAAGTGATTCATAGCAATGTAAATCAAATTGATTTTAAGATAACAAGATATATCCTTCAAATGATTTCGTGTTTCGCTCTTCAAAATATTTCAGAGATTTTGTCTGGAAGTTTTCTTTAAAATTAATATTTGAAACTCAAATTATATACTTGCTGGGCATTTTTGGCTCACTCTTGCTTTGTCAATTCTTATTTCTGCCAGAAACGGATAAGGACTAAAGTGAATAGCCTTGATAGACAGCAGAAGTTAGAGAAGTTCCGTTGCGAGAGGTTGAAGGTGTTAGAAGAATGTGACAAGAGCATTAGTTCAAAGGTATATATACTTGTATTATAGTTGAAGTGAGTTATAGAAGGTTAGATTCTTGTTTCATACCATGACCTGTAAAAGATCCGGACTTAAGGGGTTATTTATTTATTTCTTTACTTTATGTAATAATGGTTTAGTAACACCAAATCTTGACCCCGGATTTGGGGCGTTACAAATTTGTGAGCATCCAGTATGCTCCTGAGTGATAGTGCAGAAGACATAATGTATATTGTAAATCTGTAAATGATAAACACATAATAACACTTAGCAAATATTCGATTTCATTTCAAAACACTATATGAATCGGGTCTTTATTCATAAGTGGCTCCCACTAGTTTATCTAATTTATTCAACCCTCTACGTGAAAAATTAAGCATTCATAATGCTAGTGGGAATAGGGATCCTACATTCCATTACACAACCCCGGCTGTAGCACGAACCGCCATGCAATGTTCAATAGGCAGACAACTCTTGTCAATTACATCTCATGTTATTCCCTAATCAAACTTTAGCCTCTTGAATAATTGAGTCTCGGCTGTAGCACGACAAACTCAATATTCTAAGTCAAGTCTAACCCAACATTCCGTACAGTTGAATCAGTCCCCAAAGGCCCACGGCTGTAGCACGTACCGACCTTTAGATTCTTATTCAATGTACACATCTCTATGTAATAGACAAGTATTTCTTATTTCGAAATCAAAGCCCTCGGCTGTAGCACGAACCGACAATGATTCAAAAATAAGAACTACTTTTCTATCATGTTGGAAGGCTATGACCGACACATGCCCGTTGTATCATTGGCCAATTACTACTTGATATTATTTAATTTTAGAGGGATTATATTACGTTACAATCATAATCATATTATAAAGAAATTCTTCCTTTTAAATTAAATATTTTAAATCAATAATCAATAATCAGATGATTCCCAGATCGGGTGGAGCATTGTCAAGAGGCGTCACTTAATAACCCTTTCTTACAGATAGAAATCTGTTGTTGACAGAATCATCCTTTCTCTCATATCGAAAATTCATATTCAATTACGTGTTTCATAAACACAAGAATCTCATCATTGTATTCATAATATTATTATTAAGGTTATGAAACAATTTCATTATACTAGGTTGTCTAACAAACGCCTTATTTTTATTTAAGTTCACATAAATCTATCATCGCATGATAAACTAAGCATATATCACATATATCAACATGAATAAACATCAAGGTAGGCATGTTACATCATCTAGCACATTAGTCTAAGCATTATACATCTCTATGTATCACATGAAGCATTTAAAATCCATTCAAACGATCAAAAACAGCTTTAAAACACTTCATGGAATATAAACAGTTCAAAACTTTTATATAAACTAAAATTGATCACTCCATTAGATCCGTCTCGAAAAAACGAATCCAACGGTATATTGCACGCCTAAAACGGAGTTACGAAACTCCCAGAAAATCAATTTTAAAATCAACAGAGGGCTGTAACGCATTACAGGAACGCGTTACAAGCCCTGTAACGCATTCCGGTGATGCGTTACACCCCTTTTAAGCCATTAAAGGGTGTAACGCATTCCGGGAATGCGCCACCCCTATATATTTTATATTTTTTATTTTTTTGCAGCCGCAGCCGCCTTTTCCCTCCTCGAACTGCGTGCATGTCAGACCTACATGTTCTGTGCTTTTCTTGTTTCTTCCGTGCAGCAGACACAAATAAACACAGACAACATACAGATGTTGTACAGATATATATACATACTTATAAACAATTTATATATATATGATTTATTTAATTATGAATTTTAATTGAAACAACTTCAAAAATTCATAATAAAAAATCTATACATCATAAAATTATCAAAAAAATACCCAGACGATCTACAACACTTGAAGAACCCAGATCAACATTCAAAATTATTCTGAGAAACGATTTCTCATCAGACAAAATTAATCCATGATATAACTTGTAAAAATCATAGTTAATTCATACAAGCACATAAAATTCTGAAATTTTTACCACAGATCTATATGCATACAACCTACACTCTGATACCAATCTTGGATTTCTAACGCAGCGGGGCGTGGAAAAAACACTTTTACACATATAAAATCCAAATAAAAGCATATAAATCGTGAATAAAAATTCGAGGGATCGAATCTAACCTTTTAAAATAATTCGGAGACAACGATCAGAGATCCTTAGCAGTTGTTCCTCAAGTGTGAAGCACTTCACCGGTATCCACCAAGAAAACGATGTTAAGGAGGAGGAAGGAGGTGGAGAGAATTGGGTTTTCCAAACTTTTTGGGTTTTCGGGTTAGATGTGGGTTAGAATAAAATTAGGGTCTATAATAGTGTATTTATAGGCAAAATTTTCAGCTGAAATTTTCCCATAAATATTATTATTATTATCCCATTTATTATTCTCATTAATAATTAAAACACCTTTTAATCATTAATCCTTTTTCTAAACACTTTAGAAATAATTCTCTCTCTTGATTTAATTTCCAAAAATTAAATCCTTTAATTAATAATATTAAGAACTTTTCTTAATTAATTTACAATCAATTAAATCTCATTTAATCAATTATTAAATTTGCCAATTAATTATTTATTTCATAAATAAATAATTATTTACCCATTATTAATTAATTCCTCCACCATTAAATCATTCTCTTTTTATGGTGTGACCCTGTAGGTTCAATATTAAGCCGGTAGTAGAAATAAATAATAATAAAACTATTTTATCATTATTTATATAAATTCTCTAATTTATTAAATATGATTAATTAATTAATCACATTTATTCTACATCGTGAGGGATACTTCTCAGCATATCGAGACTATCCGGATAATATGAATTCACTGCTTATAATACCAAGAACCTGTCAGTGAATAGTTACCGTACAATAAACTCCTTCTACCCTACAATGTCCCGATTAAATACAAGGCATGGATCTCGTGTCAAGCCTATCTAATTCAATCACTTTGCTTACCATTTACTATGCGTAGTTCTATGCAAATTAGAAACTCATTTCTAATTTCATTTACTCTGGCCAGAGATTCCTGAACTAGCATAAGTGGATCAGCCTTGAACATTCGCTTCCTTCACTGGAAGGGGTAGATCCTTTATTGATCATACACTATCTTCGTGTACAAATTCCTATACCCAGAAGAGCCCTAATAATTGTCCCTGGAGACTAAGAACTAAACCAAAGCATAGTTCAGTGTACACAAGATGACTATGATGACCTCAAGTCTAAGAATACTTGTACAACTATCACTATCTGAACAACTGCTGACACATGAGTGAAATCCATCAGTTGTTCAGCTGTGCGAGTCATGTTCAGTGAACTTATTCTATAATAAGCACCTACATACTAGCTATAGTGTCACCACACAAATGTCTATGAGAACAGACATCCTTCATAATGAAGCAAGCATAGTATGTACCGATCTTTGCGGATTATTAATTACCAGTTAGTAATCTTATGACCAGGAACTATTTAAGTTTAGAGTTATCATCTTTTTAGGTCTCACTATTATGATCTCATCATAATCCATAAAAAGCTTTACTCTAAACTATGGTATATCTTATTTAAACACTTAAATAGATAAAGCCCGTAATAAAAACAAAACAAGTCTTTTATTAATATCAATGAAATCAAAACAGATTACATAAAAGTTATTCCTAAATCCTCATACATGATTGGACTTAGGACATATTCCTTTCAACAACAGAGAAATCTTTGTAAGCACTATCTTTAGCATTTCCTGTGTTCTTAGCAGTTCTATTTTGTGTAAGCAGCTGTGAGCATTTCTGCACACAGAGTCCTCTCGATATATTAAATATATCTCTGGTGGAATTGTTTAAATCCACTAGAAAGTTTTTAAAGGCTCTTGTTTTTAATTACTTATGTTTTGATTCATTCAAGTTTACATTCCGTATTGTGCTAATCAAAACAAATATATCCATAATCGAGTTGAACATTTTTATTTCAAGAAAAAGGTTCAAGAATTCCATTCAACCCCCCTTCTGTAATTCTTGCTATATTGTTAAGGGACTAACAATTGGTATCAGAGCAAGCTCTTAATCTACAAAGAGTTTAAAGATCAAAACAATTCAGCAAGATGAACAAGAAAGCTGTTGGAGTTAAGATTTCTTTTCTTGATAAAGATAATTACCATCATTGGAAGGTAAAGATGTATCTTCATATGCTTTCTCAAGATGAGGCCTATGTGGACTGCATAGAAAGAGACCCTCATGTTCCAATGAGAGCTGCAACAGGAAATGAACCATCTGTTCCAAAGCCAAGGCATGAATGGTCTGACCCTGATATTGAACAAGTCAGGAAAGATAAAAAGGCCATGAACATTCTGTTCAATGGTGTTGATGCAGACATGTTTGATAACATCATCAATTGCAAGAGTGCCAAGGAAGTTTGAGACACAATACAGATAATCTGTGATGGTACTGAGCAAGTAAGAGAAAATAAAATGCAGCTCCTGATTCAGCAATATGAGCATTTTCACAATGAAGAAAGTGAGTCACTCACTGACATTTTTAGTAGATTCCAAAAGCTACTAAATGCTCTTAAATTACATGGAAGAGTCTATCAGACTAAAGACTCCAATCTGAAATTTCTCAGATCTCTTCCAAAGGAATGGAAACCAATGACAGTCTCATTGAGAAACTCACAAGATTATAAGGTGTTTACTTTGGAGAGACTGTATGGCATTCTGAAGACCTATAAGCTTGAGATAGAGCAGGATGAAAGAATGGAGAGAGGAAAGAAGAAAGGAGGATCCATTGCACTAGTGGCTGAACTGGAAAAGGAGAAGGAAGTGAAGATGGAAGCTGTGGAATCAACTTCAAAGGCCTGTGAAAGCAAGGGTAAAGGGCTAGCTGCAAAAAGTGAAGATTCATTGAGTCAAGATGACATGGAGGACATTGATGAGCACCTAGCATTCCTTTCAAGAAGATTTGCCAAGCTCAAGTTCAAGAAGAACTTTGGAGCTGCCAAGCCAAATAGAAACATGGTGGATAAATTAAAATTCAAGTGTTTCAAATGTGGCTTGGCAGGGTATTTTGCAAATGAGTGTAGAAAGTCAGATTCCAGTAAGAAAAGATTTGAGTCTGTGGATTATAAGAAAAAATACTTTGATCTACTCAAACAGAAGGAAAGGGCTTTTATTACACAAGAGAATGACTGGGGAGCTGATGGTTTGGATGAAGATGAGGATGTCAGCTATGTCAATCTAGCCCTTATGGCCAAGTCTGATGAAACAGAGACAAGTTCCTCAAGCAATCAGGTAATCACTACAAACCTTGCACATTTATCTAAAACTGAGTGTAATGATGCAATAAATGACATGTCTACAGAATTGTATCATTTGCGTGTTACACTTAAGTCCCTCACTAAAGAAAATGCTAAAATCAAAGAAAATAACTTGTTTTTGAGTGAGAGGAATAATGTGCTTGAGTCTCAGTTTGTTGAGTTTGAGAAACTAAAAATTGAGTGTAGAATTGCCAAGGAGGAATTAATTGAGTCCTTGAAAAAGGAAGAAATTTTAAAGAAGCAGCTCGATCGTGAACAGGAGGTGATTAAAGCATGGAAAACATCCAGAGATGTTCATGCTCAAATCACCAAGGTTCAAGGAATCGAGTCTTTTTGTGATGAAGCCTGGAAAAAGAATAAGGAGAAACTAGAACCTATTTTGGTAGATGGATTGCTGACAGATGTAGACTCGACGGATGATGAGGACTATCCGTCAGATAACAAAAAGTGTTATCCGTCGAATGATAAAAATCCTCATATGTCGGCTGTGAGCAAACCCATTAGCAAAGCCAAATTAACCAAGCTAAATGAAAAGTATGGGTCTATTTCCAAGAACTTTGTTTCAGGAGAGTCAAGTCAAGCCAAGAAAGGGAAGAAGGCTAATGTTGGTCACATGACTGTCAAACAGTTAAGTGACAGACTTGAGAAGATAGAGGTAAAAACAGAGACTAAAAGGAAAAACAATAGGAATGGTAAAGTAGGGATTAACAAACATAATAACTACACACCTGACAAATATGCTCCTAGAAAAATCTGTGTCAAGTGTGGTAGTGTAAATCATTTGTCTGTTAATTGCAAATCTGCCATGCCTACTCCCATGTCTGTTCAGCCTCAATTCTCTAACATGAATGCCATGCCTCCCATGCCTGTAAATGTTATGCCCATACAGAACATGAATGCACAGTTTGCTAATATGCCATTTGCACCTAATCCATATTATGCTGCATACAATATGCCTCAAATGCCATTTAGCATGCCTTACTGGAATAACATGTTTGCACCAAGCATGCCATTTTCCTGTTAGCCATAACATGCATAATAATTCTGTTGCATCTAGTGGTTTCAAAGGCCCAACCCAAATGACTAAGGAAGAATCTGAAATTCCTAAGTCAAATGAGTTAAGACCTAAGAAACAGAAGAAGTAAGCTAACAAGGCAGGACCCAAGGAAACTTGGGTACCAAAATCAACTTGATTTGATTTTGATGTGTGCAGGGAAACAGAAGGAATCTTTGGTACTTGAATAGTGGTTGTTCAAGACACATGACTGGTGATTCTACCTTGCTCACAGAGTTTGAAGAGAGAGCTGGCCCAAGTATCACTTTT
Organism: Apium graveolens; assembly: GCF_009905375.1. NCBI lineage: Eukaryota > Viridiplantae > Streptophyta > Magnoliopsida > Apiales > Apiaceae > Apium > Apium graveolens. Next base: position 222,835,340 of record NC_133648.1, read on the forward strand.
GGAGATGACATCAAAGGTTATACTGTGGGATATGGCTTGATTTCAAAGGACAATGTCATCATTGAAGAGGTTGCCTTAGTGGATGGTCTCAAACACAATCTGTTGAGTATTAGCCAGCTTTGTGATAAAGGCAACTCAGTAACCTTCAACAAAGAAACCTGTGTTGTGATTAATAATCAAAATAACAAAGTGGTTCTCACTGGTGTGAGAAGAGGAAATGTGTATCTAGCTGACTTCAACTCAACTAAAGCAGAATCTGTAACTTGTCTTCTCAGTAAAGCAAGTCAAGATGAAAGTTGGCTATGGCACGAGAAGCTATCCCATTTGAACTTCAAAACCATGAATGAGCTGGTAAAGAAAGAGCTAGTTAGAGGCATTCCTATGGTGGAGTTTACAAAGGATGTACTGTGTTATGCCTGCCAAAAGGGGAAGCAGATTAAAGCATCATTCAGGAAGAAACTTGATTCAGCAATTGAAGAGCCTCTACAATTGCTTCACATGGATTTGTTTGGACCAGTCAATATATTGTCAATCTCAAAGAAAAGATTTTGCCTAGTAATTGTAGATGATTTCTCAAAGTTCTCTTGGACCTATTTCCTAAAGTCCAAGGATGAAGCTAGTGAAATCATCATCAATCACATAAGGCAAGTTAACAATCATCCTGATTTCAAAGTTAGAAGAATCAGGAGTGATAATGGAACTGAGTTCAAGAACTATGTCATGAGAGCATTTTGTGAGGAAAATGGAATCTTGCATGAGTTCTCAACAGCAAGGACTCCACAACAGAATGGAGTAGTGGAAAGAAAGAATAGATCTCTTATTGAAGCTGCAAGGACAATGCTTGAAGAATCAAAACTACCAACATACTTCTGGGCTGAAGCTGTAAACACTGCATGCTACACTCAGAACATCTCTCTGATTAATCAAGAAAGATGCATGACACCTTATCAATTGTTCGAGAACAAGAAGCCAACTCTGAACTTTCTTCATGTCTTTGGCTGTAAATGCTATATTCTGAGAAATCAAACTGATCAAAATGGGAAGTTTGATGCTAAAGCAGATGAAGGAATTTTTGTTGGATATGCTGTTGGTAAAGCATATAGAGTCTACAATCTAAGAACCAACATTGTTGTTGAATCTATACATGTTGTGTTTGATGATAAAAAGATTGAAGGACTAAAAGATGGAGATTACCATGAGAGCCTCAAATTCGACAATGTTGAGATGGTCAGTGATGAAAGTTATGATGAGAGTGATCAAGAAACAGTGTCTAAGGATAATGCAGACAAATCTACTACAAATGAAGCACAAAACTCAACATCCGTCGAGTTACATAATGCTTCATCCGTCGGAAGGCAATCTGTATTATCCGTCGGAAGACAACCTGCCTCATCCGTTAGTACTCAAAATTCACCATCCGTCGGGTTATCAAAAGGAGCAGGAAGTCAAGGCAGATCACCTATAGAAAGCACCCCAATCTTAAATCAAAGATCCACAAACTCAGGGGGAGTTTCTAGCAATCAAAACTCAATCACACATCAAGACAACATTGAGGTCTCTTCATCTAGGGCTAATCTACCTCAACCAAGAAAATGGACAAAAGATCACCCCTTTGAACTGATTATTGGTGATGTTTCTTCCAGAGTTCAAACCAGGAGAGCAACTCAAGAAGAATGTTTATACAGCAGCTTCCTGTCCAAGGAAGAACCAAAGAAGGTAGAAGAAGCCTTGTTAGATCCTGATTGGATTTTAGCTATGCAGGAGGAGCTAAACCAATTTGAAAGGAATAAAGTATGGAAGCTGGTACCCAAGCCTACATGAAAGAATCCAATAGACACCAAATGGGTATTCAGAAACAAGATGGATGAAAATGGCATAGTAATAAGGAACAAAGAAAGATTGGTTGCTAAAGACTATTGTCAGCAAGAAGGAATAGATTTTGATGAAACATTTGCTCCTGTTGCAAGACTTGAAGCCATCAGAATCTTTTTAGCCTATGCAGCCCATGCCAATTTCAAGGTCTATCAAATGGATGTCAAAAGTGCCTTTCTGAATGGAGATTTGGAGGAAGAAGTGTATGTAAGTCAACCTCCTGGCTTTGAAGATCCAAATTTCCCAGAGTATGTCTATTATCTACTGAAAGCACTTTATGGACTGAAGCAAGCACCTAGAGCCTGGTATGACACTTTATCAAAGTTCCTTTTGGAAAATCACTTCACAAGAGGTACTGTAGATAAAACTTTATTTTTCAGAAATGTGAATGACTCTAGCATACTTGTTCAAATTTATGTAGATGATAATATTTTTGGCTCTATAGATGAGAAACTTTGTAAAAAGTTTGCCAAACTGATGCAAAGCAAGTATGAAATGAGTATAATGGGAGAACTAACTTACTTTCTTGGTTTACAAGTTAAGCAAGTTAGTGATGGAATATTCAGTAGTCAAACTAAATATATTTTTGATCTTTTAAAGAAGTTTGATCTAATGGATTGCACATCTGCAAAAACTCCCATGGCCACTGCAACTAAGCTTAAACTAAACACTACTGAAAAGTCTGTGGATATTTCAAGTTATAGAGGCATGGTTGGCTCACTTCTATACTTAACAGCTAGTAGGCCAGATATAATGTTTGCTACATGTTTGTGTGCTAGATTGCAGGCTGATCCTAGAGAGTCTCATTTAATAGCTATTAAGAGAATCTTCAGATATCTCAAAGGAACACCAAACCTTGGCATTTGGTATCCTAGAGATTCTGGCTTTGATCTAACTGGTTATTCAGATGCAGATTATGCAGGTTGCAGAATTGATAGAAAAAGCACAACAGGAACCTGTCAAATTTTAGGAGACAAGCTTGTGTCCTGGTTCAGTAAAAAGCAAAATTCAGTTTCCACTTCTACAGCTGAAGCTGAATATATTGCTGCTGGCAGTTGCTGTGCACAGATTTTATGGATGAAAAATCAATTGCTAAACTATGGTTTGCAAGTTGAAAGGATTCCTATTTTCTGTGACAACACAAGTGCAATTGCCATCACTGAGAATCCAGTGCAACATTCAAGGACAAAGTATATAGACATCAAGTACCATTTTATAAGGGAACATGTAATGAATGGTACTGTAGAGTTACATTTTGTTCCAAGTGAGAAGCAACTTGCAGATATTTTTACCAAACCACTGGATGAATCCACCTTTTCTAGGTTGGTAAGTGAGTTAGGTATGCTTAATTACTCTTGAATTTATCTGAATTATTTTGCAAGTTGAAAAGTAGCCAGAAATTTAACTAATTCTTAGTCTTGGATGAAAATTTTGGCTAAGTCAAAATTTGCATCTCGACGGATGACCATTATCCATCGAGTTGAGTCATCCGTCGATATACAAATTGTAAATAAAAATCAACTACTTTTCTAGAGTACTTTAAAGCTCGACGGATATCAACTTATCCTCATCCGTCGAAGTGTCTAAATCTTAACCGTTAATTCCCTGAACATTATCCATCGAGTATACTTACAGTTTGTAAGCATTACACGACAGATAATGGGTGGAATTTTTACAGTTTATTTTAAAACGGGTATTTTAGACAATTTCTATTGGGTAATTTACTTCTCTTTATTATTTTTATCAGTTGATTTTGAGTAAAGTATAAAAGCTTATTTCTTTCTAATCATTTTCTTTTATCATTCTCAAATTCAACTGTGTTATTTCATTCTCTCTCAAGCAAAAATCCTCTTTCTCTTCAAGCTTTTCTTCTCTAACAATGGCACCCGTAGTTAAGATCATGTCACAGACTGGGTTCATCTATGAGAAGAACAACTTTACTGCCTTGGTCAATAAGGGGATTCAGCAATCTGAAGACTATCATAAGATGATGGACTTCATGAACAACTGCAAGTTAAGTTTTTCCATGCTGGAATCACCCACAATTTATTGTGAACTTGTTGAGGAGATGTGGACAACATCAATCTATAACTCTACTGACAAAACCATCATTCTAACCATCAAAGGTAATGATTTCTGTATCAATAGTGATGTCATAAAAGCATGTTTCAAGATTCCTGATGATAATATAACTGCACCACACACTGACACTGATATTGTCAATATGCTCAACTCCATTCATTATGCACTTCCTACTGCAAAACTAAGTGAAATTAGAAGACTAGGTCTTAGGAAGGAATGGAGTTACTTGTGTGATGTAGTAACTAAAGTCTTTTCTGGAAAAATCAGTAATTTTGATTCTGTGAACATTTCCATGCTTAACATGCTATACATGCTAGTTACAGACAAATATTACAATTTCAGTGACCTTGTTGTGTATGAGTTAGGTTTTAAACTAGGTGACTTAGCCAAAAGAGGAAAGAATATTTACTATGCTAGATTTTTTATGCTTTTGGCTAACCATCTTTGTCAAGAGATTGAACTTGAGAACCCAAACAACAAATTAGCTTGTTGGGTTCAAGAGAGAAGAATCATTGCAGACTTGAACAGAGCCAACCATCACAAGGATGTGCCAATGTTCTATTTTCCTGTAATGCTGACACCTCAGGTAAGTGAGGTAAGTTCATCCAGACCCTCAACTATTCCAATCTCTTCTATTTCTTTGACTTCAGGCATAGCTATGGCAACTGTGACAATGACCAAAGAGTTGCCTACCAAAGCTGCCAAAACAACTGCAATTTCTAAATCCAAATCAAAGAAAACCCCCTCTGGTATCTCTCAAAAGGTACCAGTTGAAAAATCTACTAAAGCCAAAGAGGGGAGTGTGAAGGAGGGTAAGATAGGTGAGGGAAGGGGTGAACATCAAAGAAACCCCAAGGATAAGGTTGGAGAGTTGAGTGAATCCCAGCCTAGCCACACTGCAGTTTCCCAACAAACTGTAGTGCTTAAATAGGACAAAAGCTCACTTCTAGCTGCATCCTCCCAAAAGGATGTGGCTATTGAACAAAGCTCTCATCCAAGAGCACAGGCCAAGAGGGTTAGGGACACAAGCTCACACCAAACTTACACTAGAAAGAAGAAATCCAAAACAACTGGGGATGCACAGGGCACACACTTAGTGCAAACTGGTGCTAAAGACACAGTCCCTGCACCTTCTCAAATTCAGATTGATGTGGCTCCAATAAATGTGGAGTCACAACCAAAATCTCTCATAATAGAATCCACAGAAACACAATACTCACCAACTAACTCACTGGAAGTGGACATGATAAACACTTCAATTCCTGATTCCCCTTCTTTAACTCTGTTGGGGAAGCCAAAATCTAGTACAAGTGAGCATCATCTTTTAGATGATTTGTTGGCTCACTTGCCAATTCTTTCTGATTCTATTGTGACATCTGTGCCTCAAATAACTTCAATCAACACAGAGTCAACAATAGTTTCTCTTCCCACCTCATTCATTTCTACTCTCTCGATGGATATTGCTCATCCGTCGAGTAGTGATTATATCCCGACGGATAAGCTTAACAGCAGTTATCCGTCGGATAGCTTTACCACTCACCCGACGGATATCACTTATTCGTCGAGTGTCTCTGCACAACTTCAAACTTCAATAATTTCAAGTGCGGAAGATTTGGTGGTAATACAATCACTCTTAGGACTGAGAGAGGAGAGTGCATTGAGTGAGAGGCTGGGTTGCTCCCAGGCAAAAGGAGAGGAAAAGAGTGAATCTCAGCAATCCATTCATTCAGGATTGGCAAAAGTGAGTGAGAGGAGTCCCACCTTAGTAGGTAAAGGTGAGGGTGTGAGGGTGGGGAGCCAGGGTGAGACCCTGATGCAACAAAAGAGAGAATATGATAGAAAGGCAGGTACTGGGGAAATAAGGATGGAACCATCCATTGCTAGTGAGTCAATGATTGTGGATGATGCTGAAAAGGAAAGACAATTTCAGCAACATTACAAAGCTGTAATTGATAACATTTCCTTGGATGCTGACACTTTTACTCACCCTGTTTCAGCCTATCAACTGTTGGCTGCTCAGGGCAATGTGGAGGCAGAGCAGACTTTGAATTTAGTGCACACCACAGAATCTCTTCAAAGAGATAAAGCTGCTGTGAACTGAATGCCTTCTCAACCTGGAGAGCCATCTGAAGAATTTGGAGTAAATTCTGATGATGATGACTCTGGTTCTTTGGATGGAAGGATGAACTTAGGGGGATCTGAAGACCCAAGTTCTGCTTTCAGTCTACCAAAATGGGCATGGGCAAAGGAATTTTCACCAGGGCAATTTGAGGTGTCTTTGGTAAAACAAGTAATAGCTATTCAGCAGGCCCTTCGGGAAGCTTCAGATGCTAGTACCAAGGTTGTTCTTCAAGCTCACCTAGACTCTTTACATTTAATGAAGATCCAACACTCAAGACAGAATCTCAGTGTGGATGAATTGAAAAAGGAGATAGCTGACTTAAAGACATATAACTCTGAGAAGCTGGATTCAATAATGCCATATGGTACCATGCATGATCTATTACTAAGATTGAGGAGAGAATCAGATTCTGACAAGAAGATAGCCAAGCTGGAGAACAGAGTTCAGGTTATTGAGAATTCAGTGGCTCTACTTCTTCAAAATCAACAGACTCAGACAAATCTTCTTATGCAACTGGCTAAAGCACAAGGCCTAACTCCTCCACTTGATGATAACAAAAAGGGGGAGAGAGAATCAAGTAAGGGGGAGAAAGGACCAACTGAGGGGGAGAAACTTCAAGTTCAAATCAGCAAAGTAATTGTACCTTCAATTACTATCTCCAAGCCACCAGTTGCAGATGGTATAGATCTTATAAATGCAGCAGCAGCAAATTTGAAAGATGCTGATAAAGAAGAGTTGACTCTGATCAACTGGAAAAAGATTGATGAGGAAATACAGAAAAAGTTTCAATTAGTCAAGGAACCAGATCAGTCAGCCATCCATCACTCTCATGTCAAGCCAATCAATGTGAATGAGATGAGCATGAACTATCTGGAAAAAGGACAATCTTCCTGCATCAAGACTACAAAGGCTGAGACAATTCTTAAACCAAGGGCAAACTATCCAAAGTTATCTTTGAAGAACCCTATGGATTCTGTGTATGAGACACCCAAGCCTGATGAAAAGAAGCTTTTGTCAAGATCTATTCTCCTCTACAAAGATCCAGCTGATTCAGCCTCAAGAAAGAGAATTGCAAAGATATTCAGAAATGGGAAGGAAATTTGTGTGGTAGCTGGACATCCACAATTTGCTCATGCAAAGGAAGAAGAAAAAGCCAGATTGAAGCAGGAAAAGAGGCAAGCTGCTCTAGATGCAAAGAAGTCTAAACAAAAGAAAGAATAGCTTGCTATCTTGACCAAGCTACAGGCTGTGAATTCTTCTCAATAAATTCCCTCTCAACCATCTCAAGCTGTTGAATCAGAGAAGAAGATTGAAAAACAGAAGAAATCCCCAAGAAAGAAAGAACTGGCTAAAAGAACAAAAAGAAAGTTGGATGTTGTTGACAAGGAATTGGAAGATCAATTTCCAAAGGAATCCACTCAAGCTAAAACTCAAGCATCAAAGCCCTCTGTGGTGTTTGAAGACATAAGGGTAGTGGACCCCTACAGGAACATACATGGAGAGCCTATTGTGCCAAAGGATGAGCCAATAGAGTGGGATAAATTACCGATTCCTGACTTCAACTTGCTAATTCTTACTAAGCCAAGAAGGACAAAATCAAAGGCAGTCAAGAAAGTGAAGCTGTCACCTCTCAAATCCAAGTCAATAGTCAAAGCTCAACCCAAGGTCAACTGGGGAGACTACTTGTACTTGTGTGACATCAAAGAATTCCCAGATCTAAACCTCTATCTGGAGGAGCTGGATGAGGTAAGGGTAATTGATGCATACAGAAACCTACCTGAAAGGTTGGTGTTCAAGTACAAAGGGGGAAGGGAGATTCAGTGGCCTCTTCATAGGATACTTCAAGAAAGCCAAGCTGTGTTGATCAAAGCCTATTCATCCTTCAAAAAAAACTTTGGGTTCAATCTAACTGCAAGAAGATTAGTATTGAAGAAGATTGAAGAGCTAAGGAGTGTTAGAGCCAAAGATACACTACCCAAAACTCTTATAATCCCATACACAGGGAGAAGAGTGCATCTAAGGCCCTACTGGCTGATGGAATTCATGGATGACAAGGGTGTGAGAAGATTCTTCAGATTAGAAGACCAATTGAGTATCTCTAGCAATGAGACTCTCTCAGAATCTGATGAATTAGAATTCCACAGACAGCTCCAGAATCAAATTGAAGAAAACAACAGAAAGCTTGGAAGAAGATCCAGACCTTCAAGAAACTAGAAAAATCTGCTCAGACTACATGAGCATCTTGAACTGACTGTGAGCCAAACCTTGTACATTTTTGTTTAAATTGAAGCACTTTTAGTTTTATCTGCTTATCTTTAAAGATATATGTTTAGGATGTTTTGTTATCATCAAGTATCTCTTAATTTATGGCTACAATTCCAGTAGACATAAATTGGGGGAGATTGTTGTGAATATGTTGTGTACTTAATGATTACCTAAACAAAACATCTAAGTAGATTTTACTTAGTGAAATAATGTAGCACTCGATGGATAAGAATTATAGTCCCGACGGATAACTCATTATAGTCCCGACGGATGATTAACTTATTATCCATCGAGTGAGTAGCTTATGTAATAATAAGTTTTTAGCACAGTGTTGTATGCACCTTTGTATAGAATCTGAAGTAGCATATAAGTCATGTTGACTTTAACTAGATATGCAGAATAGGTTGATTAACTGTACATAAGCAATGTCTTGTAATTCTGTATAAGTGAAATGAAGTCAAGTGCCAAAATAGCTGCCAACGGATGATTAACAAAGCTTCGACCGATGATCAAATGACTATCAACGGATGTTTAACATAGCAGTCGACGGATGATCAATCATGTCATCGACGGATGATCTGAAAGTCGACGGATGATCATATCAAGAATTTAAACATCAGTTGAACAGTGAAAGCTGACACACAGCCGTTGAGTTGGATACAAACACACTGTGGAAGCCCATTAACTGGGTAATAAAGGACGAAAAGCAGCAAAGATCAAGACTGTTAGATTTTATATTTGTTCAGTCTTTTTGACTTTGTAATCTTGGTAATATATAAACCAAGAGAGTAGCAAATAGAAAACAACTGAGATAACTAAGAAACAACAACAGAGAAATCTTTGTAAGCACTATCTTTAGTATTTCCCGTGTTCTTAGCAGTTCTATTTTGTGTAAGCAGCTGTGAGCATTTCTGCACACAAAGTCCTCTCGATATATTAAATATATCTCTGGTGGAATTGTTTAAATCCACCAGAAAGTTTTTAAAGACTCTTGTTTTTAATTACTTATGTTTTGATTCATTCAAGTTTACATTCCGCATTGTGCTAATCAAAACAAATATATCCATAATCGAGTTGAACATTTTTATTTCAAGAAAAAGGTTCAAGAATTCCATTCAACCCCCTTCTGTAATTCTTGTTATATTGTTAAGGGACTAACAGGATTTTCCGGCGTGGTCATTGTCGATCTGTAAAAACCAATTAAACGAAACTGTTTATGGTATCTAGAGGTCAAAATCTGCAGGTTTTGGCAGGAAACCGAGCGAAAACATCCTGTCGGCGGTGTCGCCGCCGCGTCGCCGCTCGTCGCCGGTGTCTTCCTCGGAGAAGACGGCAAAAATGCAGTCTAGTACCTGAAGTTTTACTCCCTTTTCAAATTCCGGATTTGCATTTCCAAACCTTTCGAAATATGTATTTCTGTTTTAAAAAGTTTTAAAAATCAGATTTCTGTTTACTTTATTTTCAGAAATTGATTTTTAATATTTAGAAATTTCAAAAATTATTATTATAATTCTTAAATTATTTTTAATTCGAAATAAATCGAAATTATTTTATTAATTAATTTTAGTTAGTTTTTAATTATTTTAATTAATCAATTATTAATTAATTCATTAATTTAATTAATTATTAATTGATTTAATAATTAGATTTAATTATTTAAAATTGATTTAAATAAATTCCGAAAAATAGCTTCGAGCTTTAAAATATTATTTTTAATTATTTTCAAGGTTCGCTAATTATTATGAAATTATTTTAAAGTTAGATTCGGGTGTTCAAACTCTATTATTTAATTATAAAACGATTCAGAGACCCATTTTAATTCCGAAAAATGTTCAAAAATTTGTATTAAATACCTGGAAAATCATTTTGACCCCGAATCTTCTTTGAAAAATTATTTTGATCGAATATCTTGCGTGCTATGTGCTACGTGCTATCTGATTGATGTGTTATATGCGTATGTGGTTATTGTTTGACTATTTTAGTAGTAACTTTCAATCCGTAAATCGGATGTGGGTAAAATGAAGGGTAGATAAAAACTTATGACGTCTATGTGACGATCAGAATAAAATGAGTATGAATAATTAATAGAAACTTATGATGCCTAGCAGAGTCAGCAAGGCATAGAAAAGGAAACCAGTGATCCATAAATAGAATAAAAGCGTAGAAAAAGAAGGCAAGTAGTTGATAAATAGAAGCAAGGCATATGAAGGGAAGGAAAGTGGTTGATAAGTAAAACTATTAGATGAGTACAAGTAAAGTGGAAATCTTCAGTGATAAGGCAAGTACTTCTGAACCTTTCTTTAATATATATTATAAATATTTTCGAACTGTTTCATAAAATGTCGGTACTATTCAAAATAACTCATGTTTTATATTGTTAGTGCTTTAAACTATTTAACCTTGAATCCTGATTCTTCTTGATCTTGAGCCATAAGCCTTGTTCTTCACAAACCATTGATCGTTGAATTCCCAGATACGATCCAAACACATACGATACTACTCCACAAATACATATCTAACACATACTGATTTCTGATATTGAATTGCTTAACAGAAGACCAATTCTCGGAACCCTTGAACCCTTGGTCTTCTACTTTCTGATTCTTTCCTTGATTAAAAACCAGTCTTTTGAATTCCCTGTTATGCCTCCACGGTGTTATGAATCACCCTATGCTTCAAGATAAATGTTGTTTATGATTTAGCTTATTAATTTACATTCGTTATCAAATTGAATTGTTTTAGAATTGGTTGGTTTTATAAATGTGGACCAGATTCGTGGTCAGACCAGATTCGTGGTCATAATAGGCCAATACGTGCCTTGGATCCAGTATGTACAGCAAAGCTGGGAGCCTTGCTCGGGGTTAGTGCGTGACTGATGAGCAGCCTAACCTTTGTTTTTAAAATGAAAAGTAAATATCCAATTCTAATAATTGCTTATTCAGAAATTTGATTCTTCGGAATCATTTCAATTGGTGATTGTTTAACCTCAGTTTTTGCTATTATTACTTGTTGAGCTAGTAAGCTCACTCTTGCAAAAAAATTTATGTTTTCAACAGTTGAAAAGGAAAGTGTTGGTAACGAGGATTACCTGTCCAGTGTGCGAGCTAGGATTTCCGGTTAAGTTGGATCGAGTTAGAAGGAGCTTTATATTATAGATGAGTTATATAAGATTGTAAGTACGATATCATTAGCCATTGTAAGTTGAATTAGTTGGGATTTGGTATGATGTAATAAAGGTTAGGATTGTGACTTATTTTTATACTTTAACCTGTTGCGATCCGTGGTTGTGCAAAGAAGGGTCAATGCATACAATATTTTATACTCAGATTTATATATTGTGTGTGTAGTGAGCCCCAAACTTTTGACCCGGGTTTGGAGGGCATCACAAAAGTGCTCATATTCTTGAGTAAGTACTATCCTCTTATTCTTCTTGATAGCGGTTGTACCTTGACACTTTACTTCTAAAGCATCCCATATCTCTTTTTTTGTCTTACATTCAATGACTCTATTGGACATAAAACTATCTAGACTGTTGTACAGGATGTGTCTGACCTTAGCATCCTTTATGATAGATGAGAGATCTTCAGGAGAATAGTCCTTCATGTCTTTATCTATCATCTTCTCTAGTTCTCCTGTAAGAGAAATAACTACCTTCATTGGTGTATGAGGGCCATCATAAATCTTGTTCAGATATTCAGGATCCGTGGCTTCTAAACACATGGCCATCCTGACTTTCCAGATTGGATATTCATGTATCTTGAGGATAGGCACCTTGATTGCTTCATACCTACTCATGTTGCTACTTATATGTGATGTGCCGGGGGTAGTGATTTCGGATTTCGTGGTTCTTCTACTTTGTCTCCCACTGTAGATTTATTTTCAGATCTTAAACTGTTTGTACGTTAACAGCAAGCTCTGATACCAATTGTTAGTCCCTTAATCAACTTTAGGAGGTGAATATAGTTAATACAATCAATTCGACAAAGTTTTAACAGAATCAACAATTTTTATATTAACTGATAAAAACTTATTACAAATGTACTATCTCGAAAGGATGAACAAATATCCTTGAGAGCTGCTAGGTTATGTGAAAGATATAACAATGTCGCAATGCTAAGCATGAATCTGATCTGTGCTTTATATAGAGCACAGCTACACAATGTATAAGGAATCATATTCTATCAACAACAAGGAAACCTATCAATGCTTCTGAGATAAAGTCCTTCACCGCCTTGAGTTCATGTTTCCCATCAATTGCTCCTAACAGTTCTTATTATAAGAACCGTATTTGATACAATTCTGAATTAGATTCAGTAGATTTACTGAAATCTGGGTCTGCTGTCAGATTTTTGCAAACTGGTATCTTTTCAGAAAGAGAAACGTGCGTCTGAATAAAACTGATGGCTACAACCATCAATGACTTTTCTGTAAGTCATTTGACGTTGTTTAGGCTCTATAATATGCGATTTAATGTTATTAGAGTTAATTTCAAATTATCTGAATTTTGCCATATTTGATTTTTATGATTAGATGATGATGGGTATGATATATTAAGATCAGATTATGTGTTATAACATGTTCTTATGTGTTAATTGAGCATGGTGGATGGTTATAGTTTATAACCTTAGGTTAATGATTTTGTTTTTTTAAATACGGCTTGCATGTCGTCTGATCTTGTAATAATTAAATATCGAATGTAACTCGAATTATTCTTGTAAGTTCATTATATTAGTTTTTATATTTCATTCTTTTAATGTACATGAAAATATGAAGATTTAAATATCAAGGAACGGTAATCTCACATGGAGGCCATCCAATGAAGCAATACAAGGAAGAGACAATTCAAGAAAGAAGAAATATAAAAGTGAGCTTATATTTATTTTCCACTTTGGATTGTTCTAGATATTTGTAATTAGCTTGATGAAGATCACATAGGATGAAATCATAACCATCCACGTTTACTTTATTGTACTTTATATATATACGCTCATATGATGAATGTATGTATAGGGTATTTTAATGATGCATGCTTAATTAGATTAAGGATGCATGTATTAGATAAGACACCCACTGTCATGCTTGGTAAACAAGATAAAATCTGTAACGATTCAAGATTTTAAAATAAAAACCGATTATGAGATTCTCGTGTTTATGAAATACATAATAAAATACAAATGTTCTTTATTTTTGATATGGGGCGATTTTGTCAAAAGTGGGTTCATTGAACTTGTAAGGTTGTGGGTTTTAAGTGAGACAGTTGTGACTCCCTCACTACCTAGAAATCAAATCAATGATGAATATTGATTTGAAGTATGTTATTCAAGGAAATATTGGTAATCTCTTTATGATGGGATCATGATCGTTTTAAAATTAATAAAACCCTAAATTTAATATTAAGTTGATCATATGCCTTCCAATGAGTCCAATGCGTTAACCCCCAGATTGATAAGGAGTTGGTTCGCCAAAGTGAAGTACTCCCATCTATCATGGGAGATGTGTTGAAGTATATTGATACTTTTTGACTATTGGATTTGACTTAACTAAGTTACCACAATAGGATTATGAAGTTGGAGGCATAGAATTTGGCAAGATTTATTAGATAAATATGAACACATATTGTTCCACCAAACTATCTAAGAGTTATATAGTTGATATAATTGTGAAATGTTGTCTACCTAAATAGACATATTTTAGGAGAAAAGCCAAAGCTGACCTAACGCATGTTGAAATATGGATCTTGGTTCACTAGAAAGGATATAAAAGATATTCTTTCCAAATTAATAGTTAGGGCTGTTGATTTGATAAAAATATTGATTTAATAAAAACTAGTGAAAGATATATATATATATATATATATAAAATAAATATATAGGAATAATCACTTAAACATAATTTAATGATCATTTGTAGACAAATTCATTTTATGCACTTTAATGTTGTAGATATCAAATGAAAAATAACACAAATAACTTCTTTATATTATAGTTCTTGAGAAGGACAAGCTAACATAAAATAATTTTCTCATTTGGTATGGGAACTTGAGGATTGTCATTATGACCAAGGATGTCACTTAAACCCCTCCCATATTTTTCTAGCTGAGAATGAAACATGTGCTGAATAAAATGCTTACTTGAAGCAAATTTATTATGCAACTATTGTTTCATGTCTCATGCTTGCAATTATGAGTGTCGAGCTTTAGAAGAAACTAAGAGCATATTGATGCTTATGATGTAACTAAACACCTTTAAAGGATATTTAAAGGATAGGATCGTCAAGAAAGATTTGATTATAATAAGGCATTATAAATTTACATAAATGGGAGAATGAGATCCGGTTGGACCAAATATTTTAAAGATGATAGGTAAACGTACCTTGATATTTTGGGTTTCAAGGTTGGTGTAGAGGCTCAGCTCGATTTGATCAAGTAATCTTTGAACAATTTTTATTCTCAGTTTGTTATGAAAAAATGAATGAGATAGACAAAACACTCATTGAGTTGTGAGGCATGTTTAGAACTGTTGAAAACATCACGGTAAAGGCATAAGCTACATCCATATTGGTGGTGTACACATGGAATGCAAATGGGAAAGGAAAATGGACAGACAAGGTTAAAATTTGATTTTATTCAGTGTCAAACCAGAGTCCAATTCCAAAGGGGATTTTGAAGCTTATTAATGGTGTTGGTAAAAAGACAATTGTCACTTCTATGGTAATAACCAGATGATTGGAAGTTGAATTGTTGAGCTTATTTGGAAGATCTAAAAAAAGACCATTAATAGTCAATTTTCATGTATCGGGTTAGAATTGGAGCAAAAGTTATTGCTTTAGTTGAAGGAACTCGGTACCTAATTTTTCCCATTAGGTGAAGTTGAGAACTTGGTAAATTGTTAATATATTCTTGCCTTTAGCGGAGACATTACATCAATTTCTTGTGAGGAAAAGAAATTTTTTTTATTTTATTAAATAAAAAACAATTGTTTATTCCATTTCAATGATAAGGCTTATAATGTTGCACAATCAGTTAAAAATTTATATATTCTGAAATGACTAAAATCAAACATTACCTCTAGCATTATCGTTTAAGCCATATTAATGAGAAACACATTTCTGAGTTACATATGGATGGATACTTGGATAAGTTTGATTTTGAATCATACGGAAGATGTGAAGCTTGTCTCATTGCAAAATGACTAAAGTTTGTTTTACTTGATAAGGTGAAAGGACCATCGAACGATTAGGACTTATACATAGTGATGTATGCGGTCCAATGTGGATGATGACAATGGGTGGTTTTTACTATTTCATAATATTTACTAATGACTTCAGTAGATATGAATTTATATATATGATAAAGACCAAATCCGATTCTTTTGAAATGTTCAAAGAATGTAAAGCTGAAGTAGAAAAGCAAACAGAGGAAAGTATAAAATTTCTACGATCATATCATGGAGAAAATACTTAAGCTTCAAATTCAAGAGTTTTGTAACACCCCCAAATCCGGGGTCGGGGATCCGGGTTGTCACGAGTTCCATTTCCCTTAATAACACCCAATCTTAATAAACAATCAACTACTCCGTACTGTGACCCCACAATAAACACACACACCACAAGTTATAGTCTCAGAGATGAATATCCAAAAATAACACGAGTCATTTTATTCCACAATTATATGCCATTACACCTTAAAAGGGTTTCTAAATAAATTTGCATTTCTTTGCCATTATTACAATTCCTAAAGATACATAAGTCTGGTACATCAAAAGTTGAAAGCCTAGCCTATTAGTAGTTCCTACCTCAGCTACAGCGACATCAACGCCTATAGGAAACTGCGGAACGTTTTCTATACGCTCGCGAATTGGGAGCTTGGTCCTGTTCATCTTGTCTATCTGATGTTTTGTGATGAAAGAAGAAAGCAAGGGTGAGCAACAAGCCCACCGAAATAGTATGTATAATAATTTACAATATATGAGCATTCTCATAGTACTCAAGAAAGTCTTGGTTAAGAAGAAATGAACCAAGTCGATATCTTAACGCAAACAAGTCGCAAAATATTCAGTATATACATACATATATACTTTTCACAATCTTTGAAATCCTCTGACATGTAAAATATACACAGAGTTCCAGTTTATAACTGTATAAAAATATCATTGCAAGGTGATCTCATATATCTAACCTTGTCTCAACGTTTTTCTGAAAATCTTTGACATGCATAAGATAATCATTTACTAGATATAAGTTCAAAAGATGAAGTTACAAGATACTCCAATATACTTATATCTTTTCTGAATACTACTTGAACTACCACTGTTCAATTTATAATTAGTTTCAAAAGTTCATCATACTGATGAGACTACAGGATAAGACTTGAATAGATTCAATCTTTGAAATATCATTTGAAAGAAATGAAGTTACGAGATACTTCATTAATTCCCGATATATATATACACCTATATATATATACATTTCATACACTCCTTGAAAACCTCTGTTATGAAAATTATAAACAGAGTTGCAATATCCAATGAATTTTGGAAAGGAGAAAACCTTGGTATAAACCTGATATCTTGCTGATCAGGCAAAGATACCAATAAGTAACCTTTTCTACTAGTAGATGGACGAATTCCCCACTGGTCATCACCCTGGCCGTAATAGGACCTTATGCTGGACTGCCACTCAGCCACTTACGCATTTGATGGACTCCCACTGAGCCACTTACACTTTCATGGATGCCCACTGAGCCCATGTTGCTTATGTTGACTCAAATAGATGAACTTACTTCCCGAACGATGGGCAAGTAATCAAGATTTTTTCTCAAAACAGCAACCTCGTTGCGAATGTAAAATACACCACTGAGCCGGATCCCTCAGGTTTTGAGCGAGTATTTAAATCCCCTTCGAAAGGAATATCTTAAATATCAAAATGAGTTTTGGGATCCGCTCTAACTTTTAAAAATCATTTTGAAGACTCGAAAACATTTTTAAGAATGTTAGGAGTAATACTGATTTAATGAAATAAATTAGTCCCGATATATTAGAAAATATCTTAATATTATTATTAAATAATATTCACGTATAGGATAATCTTTATAAAAATAATTGAAGTAGAAGTTTTAAAAAACTCATACTTAAAATGAATAACGAATAACCAAAGATATACTTATACGAAAGCAAGATCTTTATTTGAATAATCGAAAATAAGTTTGATTATCGAAACACTATTCTTTAATAAAAATAAAGAATATTAATTAATAAATAAGCAGAGTCATAAGTCCTCGAATGAATATTCAAAATAATATTCAATAAATAAAATAAACAGAGTCATAAGTCCTCGAATGCATATTCAACTAATAATATTCATTGAATAAAATAAAGTTATCGAATAAACCTTATTCAATTAATAGTTTTAAAAACTATATCCATATATATATGAAAATATATATATATATATATATATATATATTATACTCGGGAATATCGACTCCCGGTTTAGAAAAATGTTCACCTTTGGGTCCCCTATACTAAGGATATACGCAACTACTGCTTATCTCTAGCATAGGTATTATGCAACTTATAAGCATTTGAATCAATAATTAGATATCAAGATTACAAAACAGACATGCATATATACCATATCAGCATGCTCCAATATATCGCAAAATTTGCTAATAATAATCATGCACTTATCACAAGATAATACATATACATATATTTACATCACAACAACAGTATAACGGGTAGAAAACTTGCCTGAGTGCTCCGGGGTAGACTTAAGCTTAGAGTGGGTCCGGTAACCTATGAACAACAACATAAGCCAGAATTAAACCACGGTCGCTTACGAAACTAGACTTTAACCAATTGAACCCTAATGTTTGCTTATGGTCATTTCTATGCTTAACAAATCACATAAGTCGTTCGAGTACCCTCAGCTCCACCATTTTTAATAAATTAACCGTTATGAATTTTAAGGTGACGCTTTCGCGAATACCCTACCAACTGCCTAGTCCACTTTACATAATTGTTTCATACTCCAATTAGTCATTTAAGGGCCTTAACCAAGGTTTCAAGTAAGGTGAGGGGTAATGATTCGTTCGCGAAATGCCATTACTTAAAACGGTCGTTTCTCCTAAACCGTACATCGGATTCAAGCGAACCACATATCAAAACGAAGCTCGTAACATGAACTATCTAAACATGGAAAAGGTTAGAATCTTTCAGTGAGTTCACGGGTTCTAAAGTTAAGAACAGAATAGTTAAGGAAAATCGGGCATTATGACGTTTATGTTTACGCGATTTCCAATTTAATTAACACTCTAAATTATCATCAATTCACTCACATCCACCAATACAACAATATTCAACCATCATACTACAAACTCAGTCCCCAACTCCAAGTTTTACCAATTTATCCAACCAATCAAAGACCCAATATTCAAAACCAATACAAATCCACCAAAACTACTTATAATCAAAGATCAAGCCTTAATACTAACAATGCTTCAATAAAACTTAATGAAATCATAAAATCAAAGCTAGGGTTTGAAGTTGATACCTTCCTTGGTAGGTGTTAAGTTTCTAGGAAGCCTTAGAGAGCCTTAATCTAACCTCAAGCTTGATCTTTCCAAAGAAATCAAGAACACAAAGTTAGGTTTTGAAGTTTCTAAAAGTCCTATTTAAATAACTGTACAAATGAGGGTCTTACCATGCTTATTTGGATGAGACATGTGAACAAGAGTTGTAGGCCATCTCAATACCTTTCCAACGAGCTATAGAACACAACATTTGAGTGAGTGTTGAAGGAGATATGGTAGTTTTAAGTTGCTGCTTTGGTTTTGGCCGAGAGAAAGGGAAGAAAAAGTGAAGTAAAAATGTTTCTAGTTTGATTAAATGATTTGTGTGGTGTTTAGCTTGGTTACTTCCTTTTGTTGTTAATTAGATTGTTACCATGGTAAAAATTGTGTGGCTCACAATGAACCAACCAATCCCTCCATTTGTCATGCTTATGTCACCATACACATGTCATCTTTCTCATGTCATCCTCTTACACTTGTCTTCTTCTTGTTGGTGTGATGACATCATCATCCACTAACCTCTTTGATTAATCACTAATTACTTGGCTAATGACCGCTTATCTGTTATACGGTTCGCTTAACTTTCGTTCTCGTTTACCATTTGAGGGATCATACCTGGGATCTTATTACTTAGATTCCCCTAAACCTTTCTCAATATTTTATATTCCTTTTATGATCCTCTCTAAAAATCCTTGAATTTAAATCCTTTTTATCATGTTACCTTATACTCAATTCTTTCGGTATCTGGTGGATTTTCGGGAAAAATCAAAGTGTTCGGATTTGGATTCTGACGATCTTTACATACACGTATATACCATATAGAGTACTAATAAGACCTCAGAATATCAATAAAAGAACTGCTATATTGTATGGCATGAAAAGTTTTCTTATTCAGCATAATCAGCAAAATCACTATTCATAAGGTTTATAAAAAGTACAAAATTTTTTGGGGTTATTACAAGTTTCTTGAAGGAGTGTGATATTGTATTACAACTTACTCCTTCTAGAACACCTCAATGAAATAAAAATTATGAGAGGAGAAATCGTACCTTGTTGGATATGGTGTGATCGATGATGAGTAAAACGAATCTTCCAATCATTTTCCGGGGTTATGCTCTAGAAATGGCTTTATATACACTTACCCGAGTTCCGAAAAAAGCGGTTTAAAAGACTCCATATGAGATATGGACTGATAAATGTCGTAGCATGTCATTTATGAAAATTTGGGGATGTGAAGAGTTTGTGAAATATTTAGCCTCTGACAAGCTTGGACCAAAATTAGATAGATGTTACTTTTCTGGAATACCAAAGTGAGACTAAAGGGTATAGTTTTTATAATCCTTTCAAGAACAAAGTGTTAGTTGCTCGGACCACTGTATTCTTGAGGGAGAACTACTTTCTGAGAAAATCAGTGGGTGGACAATACATCTCAGTGAAGATCGAGAACCATATGATAACATTGAACCGGAGGTGGAAAAAGATCAGGATGTACATCAAAATGTTGAAAGTAATCATGTTTAGGAAACACAGGTTGTTTGTAGATCAAGTCGAATTCACCATGAGCCCGAGAAAAATTATTGATTTCTCTTGACTCGGGATGGTGATGCGATGCTTACGGATAATGATGAGTCTCTCACCTATCAAAATGCTATGAATAGTCGAGACCCCGAGAGATGGCTAGAGGCCATGAAATTTGATATGGAATCCATGTATCAAAATAAAGTATTGACTTTAGTTGATCCACTCGAAGGGGTAAAACCTATAGGGTGCAAGTGGGTTTTCAAGAAGAAAACAGACATGGATGGTAAAGTACAGACCTATAAAATGTGACTAGTGGAAAAACTTTCCAAACAAATTCATGGTATAGACTATGATGAGACTTTTTCATCAGTTGCTATGGTCAAGTCCATCAGGATTTTTTCCAACAATAGCTGCTTACTTTGACTCTGAGATTTGGCAAATGGATGTCAAAACCGCTTTCTTATATGGGAGCCTTGAAGAGGATGTATATATGATACACCCTGAGGGTTTTCTCAATCCAAAGTATGATGGTCTGTAAGTTGCTTTTATCTATTTTTAGATTGAAGTAAGCCTCAAGGAGATGGAATATTCATTTTGATGAAACTGTCAAAGAGTTTGGCTTTATTTAAAACGAAGATGAACCATGTGTTTACAAGAAGGTTACTTAGAGCCATATAAAATTCTTAGTATTATATGTAGATGACATATAACAAATAGAAAATGACATTCTTTCCCTACAGGCTATTAACAGTTCGTTAAGAAATAATTTCTTGATGAAAGACTTAGGTGATGCTACCTATATATTAGGGATCAAGATCTATAGAGGTAGATTGTGGAGATTATTTGACCTAGTCATAGTACATACATTGATAAAATATTGCATCATTTTAGGATGTAGGAGGCAAAGAAAAGATATGTTTCAATGTCTCATGGCATAGTGATCTCAAAGGATAATTTCCCCCTAAATCATTAAAGAAAGTTCAATATGCTTCAGCAATTGGATTATAATGTGTGCAATGATATTTACTTGTCCTGATGTTTCGTATGCTTTGAGTATGATGAGTAGATAACAGTCTAATCCAGGTGAGGGTCACTGGATAGTTGTCAAGAATATTCTTAAGTACTTAAAGAGGAATAAAGATTTATTTATGGTGTATGGAGAAGATAGGGAACTAGTTGTAAAGGGTTACACTGATGCTAGTTTCTAAACCTAATTTTTGGGCAGAAAAGGATGATTATGTGTCTATGTATGGTTTGTGTTTTGTTTAAAATACAGTTGTTAAATAATTAAGTGTGACTTAATTATTATACAAATAGGAATTTTGAATTAATAATAACTCCTAATTAGTTAAGAGTTATAATTCATTTTTCTACTCTCTCTATATAATATCTTTTGCGGCTGAATTTTAACATGAGAATTTTACTAAAAACCTTAGCCATCAAGAGAGAAGATGTGGAGAGAGTAAGAAGAGATGATTTTGTGCTAGTACACATCCAATCCTTGAGTTCAAGCATTCGTGTGGATACCGATAGAGTGTAGATCGCGAGAGCGGAATGCGTGGTGATTGAACAAGCTTTGGATCTCCATTAGTCAACCAATTTGTAAAGCTTATTAAAGTAAACAATCTGATCTATGAATTAAATATCTGTTTTTCGCATGGATCATGCGGTGGGTTTCAAAAATTCTGGGTTTCATGTTTTTAATTACAGTTTCCATTACGTTTTATATCTCGAAACCTTTTAGAGACCACCATCATTAAACATACACGTTATCTAGAAAACAAGAACATTGTTACCAAAAATAGTAGTAGGATTAGTAAATGTAAATCCTACCTCAGTAACAACCAATAAATCCTAAAAGATATGATAATCAGAATTTATATCGTTCTGATCGAGAATAGCTGCATAATTGTTGGGTACAAACTTTATATTATCATACGAGAAAGCCTTTGTTGCAGTTGGTGAAGTCATGGTAGTTGTTTGTCAAAAAAACCCTTAAACGTTGATTAGGGTTTCAGAGTTTAACACATAAAATAGAGAGAGTAAAAGAGTAAAAGAGAAGTAAAAGAGTTTAATTAGAGATAAAGGGAAAATCAAAATAAAAAATTTGTGTAACTCTACACTATTTTACTGACAAACGATTCAAATTAGTGGGACACATGGCATAATCGTATTTCTCATCAAATAATAAAGGAACTGATAAAAATGAGCAGTAAAGACATGCACTGTTACATAAGGAAATGCTTATAATTACTGAATCATTTTTCCTTATACACACCACTAACTACACAACTATAATCATTATACATAATCACAAGCTAAATCACAACCGCTAATTCAAATAACATCAATGACTTAGGTGTTTTTGAATAAGTTCAAAAATCATCAGAGGTTAACAGTCAACCCACATGTTTGACTCATATCTGTATTTATTCCTATTATCAGAGTTTATTAATGCAAAATACTGTAGAGAGTAAATTATCAAAATTTAACACTCTAATTAATTTTCATAAAGCACATAGCATAAATACATGATATCAGTATTTTAAAAAGTTATCAGAATTTAAGAAATACTGATCCTAATAAATAGATACCAAACTCTGATCACTTATGTCTGTCACAAAAACAAACTTATTCATCAGAATTTAAGAAATTTTTTGAGATCATTCCCAACTCATTCACCAATCTTGTAAATGTAGCTTCACAAAGTGGTTTCGTGAAGATATCTATTATTTACTGATCTATAGGCATAAAGTGTAATTCCAATGTACCATCCATCACATGTTTCCTAATGAAGTGATACCTTATACTGATGTGCTTGGTCATTGAGTGTTGTACTAGATTTTATATCATTGCAATAGCACCCTTATTATCACAATATATATATATATATATATATCTTTATTAGAATATTCTAATCCACAATCCAATAATTGATTCTTCATCCAAAAAATCTGTGCACAACAGCTTCCTGCAGCAATGTACTCAGCTTCTACAGTACAGGTGGAAATTGATTATTGTTTTTTCCTAAACCAGGAAACCAATATGCCTCCAAGAAATTGGCAGCTTCCAGAAGTGCTTTTCACAGCTATAAGATGTGGTTCCCTTAATATATTTGAAAATCATTTTCACAGCTATAAGATGTGGTTCCCTTGGATCAGTTTGGAACCAGTATTCAAATCTAACTTGATTGCAGTGGCCATGGGAGTTGTAGCAGTTGAGCTATCTTGCATTCTAAACCTTTTTAGAAAATTTCTGGTATATTTAGCTTGATTAATGAAGATCCCTTTTTCGGTCTGCTTGACTGGTAATCCCAGAAAATAATTAGTTCTCCCATCATACTCATCTGATATCTAGACTGCATTAGCTTAGGAAACCTCTCATATAGTTTATCATTAATAGAGCCAAAAATGATATCATCAACATATATATGAACTAACAACAAGTCTTTACCATGATATTTATAAAATAAGGTTTTATCAATGGTACCTCTTTTGAAACCACTGTCCAGTAAAAATTGTGCAAGTGTTTCAAACCAGGCTCTTGGAGTTTGCTTTAGCCCATACAGTGCTTAATCTAACCTGTAGACATGATTTGGATATTTGGATCAATGAACTATGGAGGCTATTTAACATATACTTCATCTTCAAGTTCATCATTTAGAAATGCACTATTTACATTCATTTAGAACACCTTAAACTTCATATGCGCAGCATAAGCCAGAAAAATTATGATGGCCTCAAGTCTTGGAACAGGAGAAAAAGTCTCATCATAGTCAATACCTTCTTGATGAAAGTAACCCTTGCAACCAATCTTTCTGTGTTCCTTATAATTATTCCCTCACTATCAGACTTGTTTCTGAGCACCCACTTAGTACCAACCACTGATTTATCTTTTGGCATTGGTACTTAAGTCCAGACTTTGTTCCTTTGAAATTCATTAGGCTCCTCTTGCATTGATGTGACCCAGTGAGCATCTTGAAGAGCTTCATCCACGTTCTTTGGTTCAGTCTGAGATAAAAATAAATGGTAGAGACATTCATTCTGAGTGCTTTTCCTTGTCTTTATACCACTATCAGGATTTCTAATGATTAAGTTAGGAATATGTTACTTAGTCCATTTTCTAGAAGAAGTAAGTTGACTCCTTGAAGAAGATCATTCCCCATGATCCATGAAGTCTCTATTCTCATCTTGATGTGTACATTATTATTTTCCGCAGCTCCCCCTAAATCAGTGCTTTTAGAATTATCAAGATTTGTCTCATCAGTATTTGAGGAATCGGAATCTAATGAATTATTTCCTGATATGCCTTTATTTGAATCACTTAAACTTGACTCTTGATGTATATCATATTGCTCGCCCTCAACATGTGCTTCAGTATTTATGTTGTTATCACTAACAAGTGGTTCATCAGAGTTTAGTGTGATATCATAATTTACAGTATCAGTATTCGAGAATTTATCAGGATTTAACTGTTCACCATATGGTACTTCATTTTCAAATCTCATTTGTTCATGAATATCTACGTCTTCTAAACCTGTAATATTTTTTTTCATCAAAGGATACATGAATAGATTCCATGATCACTCTTGTTCTCATATTATAAACTTGGAAGGCTTTTGTTGACAGTGGATATCTAATAAAAATGCCTTCATCGGCTTTTAAGTCAAACTTTCGAAGTGTTCAGGATGAGTTTTTAGAACAAAACATTTTCAGCCAAAAATATGAAAGAATTTGAAATTTGGCTTCTTTCCTTTTACCATCTCAAATGGTGTTTTTCCATGCTTGTTTATTAAAGTTGCATTTCGTGTGAAGCATGCAGTTTGCACAACCTCAGCCCAGAAATAGATTGGAAATTTTGCTTCCTCAAGCTTGGTCCTAGCAGCTTTTATACGAGTTATGTTCTTCTTTCAACAAATACATTTTGTTGTGGAGTTCTAGGAGCAGAAAACTCATGTTTGATTCCTTTGAGTTTACAAAATTCTTCCTTAGTGTTGTTCTTGAATGCAGTTCCATTATCACTTTTGATTATCTTTACTTTATGTGTTGATCCTTATTCTAGTTGCCTCACATGATCAAGAAGAATGGATGGTGTCTCATCCTTTGTAATAACCCCAATTTTTGGAAATTTTTGAAACCCTTATGAATAGTAATTTTGCAGATTATGCTGAATGAGAAAACTTTTCATGCCACACTATGTAGGGGTTCTGTTATTGACCTTCTGGGATATTATTAGTACTCTATGTGGTATATAAGTGTATGTAAAGATCGTCAGAATCCAATTCCGAACACTTTGATTTTTCCCGGAAATCCACTAGATACGGAAAGAATTGAGTATAAGGTAACAGGATAAAAAGGATTTAAATTAAAGGATTATAAGAGAGGATCATAAAAGGAATATAATGTATTGAGAAAGGTTAAGGAAACCCAAGTAATTTGATCCCGGGTATGATCCCTCAAACGAGAAACGAGAACGAAAGTTAAGCGAACCGTATAACAGATCAGCGGTCATTAGGCAAATAATTAGGAAGTTAATCAAGGAGGTTAGGGATGATGAGGTCATCCAACCAATAAGAAGAGGGCAAGTAAGGGATGATGACATCATAAGCATGACATAAGCATGATATAAGGGGAAGGAGATGTGGTTGATTTAAAACCACACAAAGTCAAGGTTAGAAAGGTAATTACCCAAAAACAAAACAAAAACAACCAACCAAAAAACAAATCAAAGCAAAAAACACAAAAATCTCTCTTTCTTCTAAGCTTGCTCTCGGCTTTTCTTCTTTTTCAAAGAAGAAATTTCCAAAATTCAAGATCCAAGGCTTGTTAATTAGTGAGGTAATTATCTAAGGTTCCTTGTACATAGATATGGATGTCCTATAAGTTTAAGCTTCTAATTCCTTCACAATCTCTTCCAATAAATCATGGAAGAAGATGGTGAATAGTGTTTTTCAAGAACTAAAAATTTTGTTCTTGAAGTTTTGTTTAGTTTAAGCTTGGATAAGGACTTTAAGGGTGATTCCAAGCCATTCTCTTGATTCTCCACTCTCCAAGGAAGGTATAAACTCCAAACCCTAGCTTTAGTTTTGAGTAATTAGGAATTAATATGATTGATATGATATATGTGAAGCATGATGCTTGTTTTTTTAAAGTTTGGTTGAGTTTGTAGAGATTAGTTGGTTTTGTGGTGTTTTTGGAGTTGTAAATCTTGATAATTAGTTAAAGAACTTAAGTAAAGCTTTTAGTTCATGTGGAGAATAAGTATAAATTGTTAATGTTGAGTTGTTGGGGCTGTTATGATGTATTATGGATGGAGTTTTTATTTGGTTGTGAATTGGGGTTGAATTGTGGTGGATTTGGAATGGTATAAATTTGGGAAATCGCGTAAACATAGCCGTCGTAATGCCCGATTTACCGCAGACTGTTTTTGTTCTTAACATTAGAACCCTTGAACTCGCTGTTAGGTTTTTACCATTGCCATGTTTAGATAGTTCATGTTACGAGCTTCGTTTTGATATGTAGTTCGTTTGATTCCGATGTACGGTTTAGGAGAAACGGCCGTTTTAAGTAACGACGTTTCGCGAACGAATCATTACCACTCGCCTTACTTTGAAACCTTGGTAAAGGACCTTAAATGACTAATTGGGGTAAGAAACATTTATGTAAGGTGTAATAGGCAGTTGGTAAGACATTTGCGAAAGAATCGCCTTAAAACTTGTAATGGTAAATTTATTAAAAATGGTGGAGCCACGGGTACTCGAGCGACTTAAGTAAATCGTTAAGCGCGAAAGCGAACATTAGGACTCTAAATGGTTAAAGTCTAGTTTCTTAAGAGACCGGGGTTTAATTCCGACTTATGTTGTTGTTTATAGGTTATCGGACCCACTCTAAGCTTAAGCCTATCCGGGAGCACTCAGGCAAGTTTTCTATCCGTTATACTGTGTTGTGATGTATACACTTGTATATGCATTATCTTGTGATAGATGCATGATGGTTAAATTAGCAAATTCTTGCGATATATTGTAGCATGTGATACGGTACATATGCATGCCTGTTTCGTATTCTTGCCATATATATTTGTTGGTTCAGGTGATAATACCTATGCTTGAGAATAGCGGTAATTTGCATATACCCTTAGTATAGGGACCCAAAGGTGAAAACATTTTTTAAAACCGGGAGTCGAGGATCCCGAGTAGATTTTATATATATATATATATATATATATATATATATATTTATATATATATGGTTATAGTTTTCAAAACTATTAATCGAATAAGGTTTATTCGATAACTTTATATTATTTAATGAATATTATTTCGAATATTCATTCGAGGGCTTATGACTCAGCTTATTTATTTATTGAATATTATTTCGAATATTCATTCGAGGGCTTATGACTCAGCTTATTTATTTATTGAATATTATTTCGAATATTCATTCGAGGGCTTATGACTCAGCTTATTTTATTTATTGAATATTATTTGAATATTCATTTGAGGATCTATGACTCCGATTATTTGCTGAGATATATTCTTTATTTTATTAAAGAATAAGGTGTCGATAATCAAACTCACTTTTGATTATTCAAATAAAGATAGTACTTTCGTATAAGTATATCTTTGGTTATTTAATATTCATTTCAAGTATAAGTTTTAAAACTTCTACTTCAATTATTTTTATAAAGATTATTCTTTATGGGAATATTATTTAAATAATAATATTCAGATATTTTCTGATATATTGGGACTGATTTATTTTGTTAAATCAGCATCACTCCGAACATTCTCAAAAATGTTTTGCGAGTCTTCAAAATAATTTTTAAAAGTTAGAGCGGATCCCAAAACTCATTTTTATATTTAAGATCCTCCTTTCGAAGGGGATTTAAATACTCGCTCAAAACCTGAGGGATCCGGCTCTGTGGTGTGTTTTATATTCGCAACAAGGTTGCTGTCTTGATAAAAGAATTTTGATTACTTACCCAACACTCGGGAAGTAAAATTCTTGGAACAAGTTAATCCATTAACAGGCATCGCCTGGGAAATATCGATGAGTTTTCCTTTCCAACTAGATACGACTTCTTGGTGGAGCCGTATCAACAAGTTTCTACTTGGGGAAAGGGGGGACGAGCTTTACGTTTCAGAGTCATGGATTTCATATCAACTAGGAGTGGCGTAAGTGGTCGAGTGGCGCCGGCCCAGCCTTATTATATTGGCCCATAATGGCCTGGAAGTTCCGCTAAGACGGTCCATTCCTTAGGAGTCCAGTGTTCGGTTGACAAGTAAATCCGACAGGTTCTCCTCTAAATGTAGAAAATGGTGGGGTTGCACTACTATGACTGATCATCGTAAGTGGTCTTCCTGGCGCGGGAAACTCCCGTAATGAGTTCATCATCCAAATGGATATTTCTGCAACACTACCCAGAGCACTTCGATAGAAAGGCTACGGTTGGGCGATTGTTGAGTGTTGGCAGGGTCAAGTTTTCAAAATGATGTTTGCATCAAATGAAGTATCTTATAACTTTATTTTATTTTGATGATATTTTAAAGATTGAATCTATTCAAGTATTATCTTGTAGTCTCATCTATGTGATAAACTTTTGAACTAATTATAACTTGAACGGTGGTAGTTCAAGTAGTATTTGGAAAAAGATATAAGTATATTGGAGTATCTTGTAACTTCATCTTTTAAACTTATATCTAGTAAATGATTATCTTATGCATGTCAAAGATTTTCAGAAAAACGTTGAGACAAGGTTAGATATATGAGATCACCTTGCAACGATAGTTTTATACAGTTATAAACTGGAACTCTGTGTATATTATGCATGGAAGAGGACTTCCAAGATTTTTAAAAGTATATATGTATATATACTGAATATTTTGCGACTTCATCGCATTAAGATATCAAACTTGGTTCATTTCTTTTGACCAAGACTTTCATGAGTACTATGAGAAGGCTCATAGACTGTAAATCATTATACATATTATTTTGGTGGGCTTGTTGCTCACCCTTGCTTTCTTCTTTCATCACACAATAACAGATAGAAAAGATGAACAGGACCAAGCTCTCGATTCGCAAGCGATTAGGAAACGTTCCGCAGTTTCCTATAGGCGTTGATGTCGCTGTAGTTGAGGTAGGAACTACCAATAGGCTAGGCTTTCAACTTTTAATATACCAGATTTATGTATATTTATGAATTGTAATAATGGCAAAGAAATGTAAATTTATTCAGAAACCCTTTTAAGGTGTATTGGCATATAATTGTGGAATAAAATGACTTGTGATTATTTTTGGATATTCATCTCTGAGACTGTAACTTGTGGTGTGTGTGTTTATTGTCGGGTCACAGTACAGAGTAGTTGATTATTTATTAAGATTGGGTGTTATTAAGGGAAATGGAACTAGTGACAGCACGGATCCCCGACCCCGGATTTGGGGGTGTTACAGAAATGGTATCAGAGCTAAGCATTATAAACCTCAGAGATGAAGTGACGTTAAGATAATAAGTTCACTAAGATAAATAAGAACTCTTGCCAAGTTCATAGTCGGACTACCTAATGTAGTACTGACAGTTAAAACCCTTATGGGAACCCTTATAAATATCGTGATAGAAGCGTAGTTCATTATCGTAGATGGTAGCGGGACTCCGAACCCTGAGGTTGAGGAGCAACAGCGCGATGATGTTTTATTACTAATTGGAGATCGGATTGTGGATCCGATAGAGCGTCCTAACGCAGGACCGGAATGATGTTGATATTGAGGATGTAGCGGTTGAGGATGTTATCCTAGAAGGGATTGTTGCTGAGGAGGATCCCGTGAAGGATCCTGACAAGAATGAATAAAGGACCACTGAGGAATCGATGACCATGGTTAGGGCAACTCCCAGAGGTAGGATTGGCCGGTCACTACCAGAGGTTCGTTCAAGTTTGTAAAGATAGTAGCCCCTTTAACGCGGCTTACTCGTAAGACTGAGAAGTTCGAATGGACAGAGAAATGCGAGAACAACTTTTAAGAACCGAAGCAAAGGTTGGTGACGTTCCCTATGTTGGCGTTGCCGGATGGAAAATGAGATTTTGTGAAGTGTAGTGAAGCTTCGCATAAGGAATTAGGGTGCTTCTTATACAGCACAGCAAGGTAATCGCGTACGCGTCAAGACAATTAAGGAAAATAAAATTCGATATCCCCACCCATGAGCTTGGGCTCGTGGCAATAGTTTTTCCCTAAAGATTGGAGGCACTACTTGTATGGAGAAAAGTGCGAGATTTACACAAGCCATAAGTGCTCTAGTACATTTTCACGCAGAAAGAGCTCAACATGCGCCAAATGAGGTGGTTAGAGATAATCAAGAATTATGATTGGGAGATTCTTTATCATTCAGGGAAAGCCAATGTGGTGGCTGATGCCCTTAGTAAAAAGGAGAGACTCAAGATAATAATGTCTTTGGGAGAGTTTATAAGAGATTTTGAGAAAATGGAAATAGAAGTGAAGGTAACCGGAGCCAGTACCGAAAAGCTGTTTGAGATTGCAATACAGACCGAATTTTTGGAAAAGAACATATTGTGCCAGAAAAAGTGATGAATGAAGGCAGAGAGTCAATGACTGGAGAAGAGATCCATACCGAGAAAGATGATAAGGGGATAGTGAGGTGTTCCTACAGAAATTGGGTTCCAAAAGTTCAAGAGCTTAAGGATGAGAACTTAGATGAGAGCCATAGTTTGAGGAATAAGATTTAGGGCAAACCCTGAATGTGATAGTCAGGGAGGTTGCCATCAAGAAAGAAAGAACCCATAACATAATAGAGTGGAAAACAAGGTTTTTAATGTATAAGATAACCCCGATTATGGGAGAAGGTTGAAACATTTCATACTAAGGAAACAAAAAGTCGAGTAAGGAAAGGAGACCCGAGACGGTACTCCTATCCGGCAATTTATGGAGCTGTCTAGACAGAACTTAGACTATTATCCCCAACCACCACCTTGAGGAAACAATGTGGTAGGAAATTCTTTCAGGACCTTTAAGTCTCTAAGCTCTCAGAGTTCCAAGGAACAGGTTGACCTAGTCGAGGCAAGAGCCTGGCTAAAGGAAATAGAGGAATCATTTGAGATTCTGAATGATTGACGAATCACAAAAGAGTGTTTTTGTCACTTACCCTCCTAAGAGAGAGACCACCCACTGGTGAAAAACCAAGGAAGGCACGGAGCAAGAGATTATAATAAACGGATTTAAGTTCAGTCAATTGTTTTTAGGAAAGTACTTCCCAAGGTTATGGAGATAGTGTAAAAGCTTTAGAGACAGAACAAAGGCAGAAGAGTATGATGAATTATGAATCTAAGTGGTAAAAGTTGTCAAGATTCGTTCTGAGGACACTGAATCCAGAATGACGGGATGTTTGAAATTGATGCTTATGTTGGGTTGGTTCATGAAATAATGATAAGAGAAAGGAAAATAAAAAGAAACTGAAGTGGAAAGGAATATAAAGGCAATAGAGTTTGAGGTATGATAAGGGAGTTGGGTATGAGGAAACCCTAAAGACTCGTAGCAATAGAAATAGAAAAGTATGCATTCGTCAGGATGAGGGTGATTCACAATGGGTTAAAATTGATGGTTGAAGGCATAAGAGATACATATATTTTATCCCCTGTAAGTTGGGAGAATTCGAGGAAACCTTGAGATAGTTCGAAGGATAAATAATGAGACGCGGATAGACTGAGGAGACAAGAAAGTAAGAAATTAGGAAAATTGGATGAAGGAAGTGACCTTCAAGAATGTGAAGTGTAAGATCGGTGGCTCGATACCCAGAAAGGGAGATGCCAGATATGAAAGATATCCCAACATTGAGGTGACTGTTGAGATAAACAACAAAAGTAAATAAGGAATTATTAAGAAGAGGTTCACGTTGAACACGGCCAATATCTTCCAGAACATCCTTGTTATCATTACCAAATTAGGCAAGAAAAGCGGATAACCGTTGTTATCTTTTGGAGGCCATATTGATTAACCTCATTTTGAATACAGATGTTATTGTGAAATTAGGCATATACTATCGAGGTGGGAATGATTGATTAAGACACCCTTATCAGGGATATATGACTTGAATTATCCATGGAAGGATGCATGTACCTTTTTAAAGGTGGAATTAGGGATAGAACATCGGTAACTTAAAACGAATCCTAGGGGGATGCATAAAGGTTGGCATTTCACCCTTAATAGGGATAGTATGAGTTTTGACAGTATGAATTGGAAAGGATTAAGGTAATAAAAACCTTTAAGAATCAATGGAGATTTTTTTTTTCAGAAGTATATAGACAATGATTCTGGTATAAATAAATGGTATTTTGATATGCCCTGTATCTAGGGAATACAGGAGGAACGATTCAAGGATAACCTTAGAGGTTTTACAAGGAGAAAGGTAAAATTCAAAATTCTCAAGAATAGAAATGTTGATAAAGGAAATATGACGTAATTATAATGATGCCAAGTGAGGCACGTGTTAAACCACGAGAAGGTATGGATCGAACCAGTAATGGTCGAAATTGTTCAGGGCAATTAGGACTTAAGATAAAAGATGTTCTAATTATGATTGAGAGTCAGTCATGACAGTGATTAACCTCTAAAGACTGAGGCAATAACTTATGGAAAAATGGTGATATTTTTTTTTACTCACCAGATTTTAAGGAAAATATCTTCACATAAGCAGTGATTGAAATGAGGTAGAAAATTTATTTGGAGGTGGTTAAAATGACATTGACTGTAAGGAAATTTTACTATCAGGAAAGGCCAAAGAGGTGGCCGACACTTTAAAGGTAAGAGGATAATTATAGGCGCTTGTGCCAAAGGAATACAGTGATGATGGTTAAACCTATGCAGATTGTATTATGGTTCGGAAGATTGACATTCCTTCTGATGACTGTGCAATACCCAACCGTAATAGTAGTTGGTAAAGGTTTAATTCGTGTAATCGCCATAAGCGGGCTATCTATCTCAGAAGGTACTATCTTGAGAATAATCCAGGACCATATTTCAAAAAGGACTAAACGAACCTTTGAGTTAAGTCTTCAATTGAAGGCATACGATTAAGAATGGTATTAACCTGCTATCGTTGCTTTGACTGAAACTCTTCTGCAATTTTATCTACTTCATGTCATGAAAGTACGTCAAGTTCAGGAGTGTTCTTCATGAATCATGAACGGTGATCATGTTACCTCCTTAGAAGAATTAGATACGACATGTATTGACTCCGTATGGTTAGCTATTAAGACTTCATGGAAAATGAATGACGACAGTAGGTCAGTGGTGGACCATAATAATGCAGCAATGATTCTGCGGGTAATGAGCTGATTACAACCGTGAGAGTTGTATTGGAATGGATGTTGAGATTGAGGACCACTAATCGGGTCGTGGTATTGTATAAGTTATCATTGATAGACTAATTAAGTAGAGTATCTACCTATTGAATATTTATTCCCTCTTATGAAAAGAGAGTCGTATTACTATATGAGGAAGGTTGCGGTGCAAGCATAGAATGCTAGTAACGATGATGTCTAGAATGAGATCCCAGATTCGATTTTCGATATCGAGGGAGTTTCAAAGGTGATTGGGTATAAGCTCGAGGAAGAGCATGGGTCCATAGAATGATGGACGGAATGGAAAAAATATGTAGGCATGTGAAATACGATGCGATAATACTTGATGTTGATATATATACACATATGTTTTGTTCTCCTATGACAAACCTCTATAATTCAGAGGTAGGTAGGTTCCAAGCCAGATATTTTGTGGCAGTATATTTTTTTTTTCATATATACAATTCTCTTCAATTCGTTCTTTTCTCTTCTTTTCATTTTGTATAAGCTGAGAAGAACAACCCTTCCAGAAGGGGAGGTATTGCCGAATGACTATCTATCTGTGTGATAGAAACCTAGTAGGATACCAACTATTATTGAATTGCTTGTCAAGTACTAAAGGCTGGCCACCTTCTGTACTAACTATGCAATGTAACAAGTGTTCATGATCATAGTGATCTCTCAATGAATTCTTTTACTTCTATATGATGGATCAAAATTTCAAAGATAGAAGCAACTAGAAAGGAGTAGTATCAGTATGGTGGTATTCCAAATCTAACACATTCGTGATACTAAGGTTGACGTGGTTATTAAAAGGTTATAGAACGCTAACGAGCAAAAGTATAACCAGTATAATATTAGGAACGGAAGGTAGTAGAGATTACGAACTCGAAAAGAATGGGTATTGAGAAGCAAAAGCTCTAATGCTAAAAGCTATAATGAGAGTCTGTGCAATAGACTTGAAAGAAATTGGAATGATCACTTAACACGGATTGAGTTTTCTTACGACAATAGATCATATGTCAGTATTGAGGTATCGCCTTATGAGATCCTTGGGGGAAGACAATGTGATCTCCCTTATGTTAGGATGAAGTTGTAGAGCGCAAGATGCTCGGACCCGCAGTAGTCCAAAGGACCAGGGATATAATAGATCTAATCAGAGGACGGCTGGTAGTAACCCAAGATGGACATAAGAGGTATGCTGATTTGACTCAAAAGGACAAAGAGTATGAAATAGGGGACCTAGTAATGTTATAGGTATCCCTTGGAAAGGATTGATGAGGTTCGGAAAGAAAGGAAAGCTAAGTCTACAATTTGTTGGACCCTTGGATATATTAAGACGTTTTGGGAAGTTAGCATATGAGCTAGCCCTACCCCCGAACATGTAGCAAGTCATAACGTGTTCCACGTATCAATGTTAAGGAAGTATAATTCGGATTCCAGATAAATAGGGGCATATGAGCGCATAGACACGCAACCCGACGTAACCTATATGGAGCAACCAGGAAGGGTTATAGAGTAAAAAGGAACAAGTGCTCAGGAGAAGGGTTATCAAACTATTCAGAGTTTGATGGAAGAACCACAATGTGGGAAAATTTACTCGAGAGTTAGAAAGTGCAATGTTAAGAAAGTATCCATATTCATTTTCTATCTGATTCCGGGACGGAATCCTTTTAAGGAGGGGAGACTGTAATAACCCCAATTTTTGGAAATTTTTGAAACCCTTATGAATAGTGATTTTACAGATTATGCTGAATGAGAAAACTTTTCATGCCACACTATGTAGGGGTTCTGTTATTGATCTTCTAGGATATTATTAGTACTCTATGTGGTATATAAGTGTATGTAAAGATCGTCAGAATACAATTCCGAACACTTTGATTTTTCCCGAAAATCCACTAGATACGGAAAGAATTGAGTATAAGGATAACAGGATATAAAGGATTTAAATTAAAGGATTTTAAGAGAGGATCATAAAAGGAATATAATGTATTGAGAAAGGTTAAGGAAACCCAAGTAATAAGATCCCGGGTATGATCCCTCAAACGAGAAACGAGAACGAAAGTTAAGCGAACCGTATAACAGATCAGCGGTCATTAGGCAAACAATTAGGAAGTTAATCAAGGAGGTTAGGGATGATGAGGTCATCCAACCAATAAGAAGAGGGCAAGTAAGGGATGATGACATCATAAGCATGACATAAGCATGACATAAGGGGAAGGAGATGTGGTTGATTTAAAACCACACAAAGTCAAGGTTAGAAAGGTAATTACCCAAAAACAAAACAAAAACAACCAACCA
The DNA here is from genome assembly GCF_009905375.1 of Apium graveolens. Taxonomy (NCBI): domain Eukaryota; kingdom Viridiplantae; phylum Streptophyta; class Magnoliopsida; order Apiales; family Apiaceae; genus Apium; species Apium graveolens. The sequence goes on from NC_133648.1 coordinate 222,871,418, forward strand.
AAAAAAAAATCAAAGCAAAAAACACAAAAATCTCTCTTTCTTCTAAGCTTGCTCTCGGCTTTTCTTCTTTTTCAAAGAAGAAATTTCCAAAATTCAAGATCCAAGGCTTGTTAATTAGTGAGGTAATTATCTAAGGTTCCTTGTACATAGATATGGATGTCCTATAAGTTTAAGCTTCTAATTCCTTCAAAATCTCTTCCAATAAATCATGGAAGAAGATGGTGAATAGTGTTTTTCAAGAACTAAAAATTTTGTTCTTGAAGTTTTGTTTAGTTTAAGCTTGGATAAGGACTTTAAGGGTGATTCCAAGCCATTCTCTTGATTCTCCACTCTCCAAGGAAGGTATAAACTTCAAACCCTAGCTTTAGTTTTGAGTAATTAGGAATGAATATGATTGATATGATATATGTGAAGCATGATTCTTTTTTGTTTAAATTTTGGTTGAGTTTGTAGAGATTAGTTGGTTTGTGGTGTTTTTGGAGTTGTAAATCTTGATAATTAGTTAAAGAACTTAAGTAAAGCTTTTAGTTCATGTGGAGAATAAGTATAAATTGTTAATGTTGAGTTGTTGGGGCTGTTGTGATGTAGTATGGATGGAGTTTTGATTTGGTTATGAATTGGGGTTGAATTGTGGTGGATTTGGAATGGTATAAATTTGGGAAATCGCGTAAACATAGCCGTCGTAATGCCCGATTTACCGTAGACTGTTTTTGTTCTTAACATCAGAACCCTTGAACTCGCTGTTAGGTTTCTACCATTGCCATGTTTAGATAGTTCATGTTACGAGCTTCGTTTTGATATGTAGTTCGTTTGATTCCGATGTACGGTTTAGGAGAAACGGCCGTTTTAAGTAACGATGTTTCGCGAACGAATCATTACCACTCGCCTTAGTTTGAAACCTTGGTAAAGGACCTTAAATGACTAATTGGGGTAAGAAACATTTATGTAAGGTGTAATAGATAGTTGGTAAGACATTTGCGAAAGAATCGCCTTAAAACTCATAATGGTAAATTTATTAAAAATGGTGGAGCCACGGGTACTCGAGCGACTTAAGTAAATCGTTAAGCGCGAAAGCGAACGTTAGGACTCTAAATGGTTAAAGTCTAGTTTCTTAAGCGACCGGGGTTTAATTCCGACTTATGTTGTTGTTCATAGGTTATCGGACCCACTCTAAGCTTAAGCCTATCCGGGAGCACTCAGACAAGTTTTCTATCCGTTATACTGTTGTTGTGATGTATACACTTGTATATGCATTATCTTGTGATAGATGCATGATGGTTAAATTAGCAAATTCTTGCGATATATTGTAGCATGTGATACGGTACATATGCATGCCTGTTTCGTATTCTTGCCATATATATTTGTTGGTTCAGGTGATAATACCTATGCTTGAGAATAGCGGTAATTTGCATATACCCTTAGTATAGGGACCCAAAGGTGAAAACATTTTCTAAAACCGGGAGTCGAGGATCCCGAGTAGATTATATATATATATATATTTATATATATATGGTTATAGTTTTCAAAACTATTAATCGAATAAGGTTTATTCGATAACTTTATATTATTTAATGAATATTATTTCGAATATTCATGCGAGAGCTTATGACTCAGCTTATTTATTTATTGAATATTATTTCGAATATTCATTCGAGGGCTTATGACTCAGCTTATTTATTTATTGAATATTATTTCGAATATTCATTCGAGGGCTTATGACTCAGCTTATTTATTTATTGAATATTATTTCGAATATTCATTCGAGGGCTTATGACTCAGCTTATTTTATTTATTGAATATTATTTGAATATTATTTTGAGGATCTATGACTCTGATTATTTGCTGAGATATAGTCTTTATTTTATTAAAGAATAAGGTGTCGATAATCAAACTCACTTTTGATTATTCAAATAAAGTTAGTACTTTCGTATATGTATATCTTTGGTTATTTAATATTCATTTCAAGTATAAGTTTTAAAACTTCTACTTCAATTATTTTTATAAAGATTATTCTTTATGGGAATATTATTTAAATAATAATATTCAGATATTTTCTAATATATTGGGAATGATTTATTTTGTTAAATCAGCATCACTCCGAACATTCTCAAAAATGTTTTGCGAATCTTCAAAATGATTTTTAAAAGTTAGAGGGGATCCCAAAACTCATTTTTATATTTAAGATCCTCCTTTCGAAGGGGATTTAAATACTCGCTCAAAACCTGAGGGATCCGGCTCTGTGTTGTGTTTTATATTCACAACAAGGTTGCTGTCTTGATAAAAGAATTTTGATTACTTACCCAACACTCGGGAAGTAAAATTCTTGGAACAAGTTAATCCATTAAAAGGCATCGCCTGGGAAATATCGGTGAGTTTTCCTTTCCAACTAGATACGACTTCTTGGTGGAGCCGTATCAACAAGTTTCTACTTGGGGAAAGGGGGGACGAGCTTTACGTTTCAGAGTCATGGATTTCATCTGAACTAGGAGTGGCGTAAGTGGTCGAGTGGCGCCGGCCCAGCCTTATTCTATTGGCCCATAATGGCCTGGAAGTTCCGCTAAGATGGTCCATTCCTTAGGAGTCCAGTGTTCGGTTGACAAGTAAATCCGACAGGTTCTCCTCTACATGTAGAAAATGGTGGGGTTGCACTACTACGACTGATCATCGTAAGTGGTCTTCCTGGCGCGGCAAACTCCCGTAATGAGTTCATCATCCAATTGGATATTTCTGCAACACTACCCAGAGCACTTCGATAGAAAGGCTACGGTTGGGCGATTGTTGAGTGTTGGCAGGGTCAAGTTTTCAAAATGATGTTTGCATCAAATGAAGTATCTTATAACTTCATTTTATTTTGATGATATTTTAAAGATTGAATCTATTCAAGTATTATCTTGTAGTCTCATCTATGTGATGAACTTTTGAACTAATTATAACTTGAACGGTGGTAGTTCAAGTAGTATTTGGAAAAAGATATAAGTATATTGGAGTATCTTGTAACTTCATCTTTTAAACTTATATCTAGTAAATGATTATCTTATGCATGTCAAAGATTTTTAGAAAAACATTGAGACAATGTTAGATATATGAGATCACCTTGCAACGATAGTTTTATACAGTTATAAACTGGAACTCTGTGTATATTATGCATGGAAGAGGACTTCCAAGATTTTGAAAAGTATATATGTATATATACTGAATATTTTGCGACTTCATCGCATTAAGATATCAAACTTGGTTCATTTCTTTTGACCAAGACTTTCATGAGTACTATGAGAAGGCTCATATACTGTAAATCATTATACATATTATTTTCGTGGGCTTGTTGCTCACCCTTGCTTTCTTCTTTCATCACACAACAACAGATAGAAAAGATGAACAGGACCAAGCTCCCGATTCGCAAGCGATTAGGAAACGTTCCGCAGTTTCCTATAGGCGTTGATGTCGCTGTAGCTGAGGTAGGAACTACCAATAGGCTAGGCTTTCAAATTTTAATGTACCAGATTTATGTATATTTATGAATTGTAATAATGGAAAAGAAATGTAAATTTATTCAGAAACCCTTTTAAGGTGTATTGGCATATAATTGTGGAATAAAACGACTTGTGATTATTTTTGGATATTCATCTCTAAGACTATAACTTGTGGTGTGTGTGTTTATTGTGGGGTCACAGTACAGAGTAGTTGATTATTTATTAAGATTGGGTGTTATTAAGGGAAATAGAACTCGTGACAGCGCGGATCCCCGACCCCGGATTTGGGGGTGTTACATCCTTTGTATGTAGAAAGTATACCTAAGTGTATCTGGTGTACTTATAAAAAATGAAAAAAGCATATCTCTTCTTGGCTATTGAAATTACATTTACTGGACCAAAAAGATCAATATGTAACAAGTGAAATGGTTCAAGAATTGAGGATTCAGTCTTACTCTTGAAGGATGATTTCCTTAGCTTGGCCTTATCGCATGAATCACAAAGACCATCAGGAGTAAAATTTGCATTGGGAAATCCTCTTAAAAGATCTTTTTTCCAAGGTCATTGATATTGTTGAAGTTTAAGTGAAAAAGTCTTCTATGCCAATTCCATTTGTCTTCCACAGTTGCTCTACTTAAAAGACAGATTATAGAGCCATCAGTGTTTTGGGAAATCCCGGCTTTATATAAATTATCATGTCTGTAACCAATCTAGCAACCTTGCCACTGGAATTACTGTCAATTTCACAATGCTCATCATAAAAGTCTAAATGGTTGTTAGATATATTTGAGATGTCATGTCTAATATGATATGTGTTTAGTTTTTCAGAACTTAACAACAGGACATATCAGGACTTACTGAAATCAGAACTTACTGAAGTCAGAACTTAATATCAGAACTTAAGTCGGCAGAAGATACATATCAGTACTTAAGTGCGGGAAGACTTTCAGATAAGGAAGGCGACTGATTTACAAGAGAAGATCTAGACTAAAACAATAGAAGATATACATGGAAAGAGTTAGAAGACTAGAAGACTTGTAGAAGATATCTTATTGATATATTTTAGGAGACAGAATTATATTCCATATCAATTAGAATATATCTTGTAACTGTGTACTATATTAATACAGCTTAGGGTTTACACTATATGTGTTATCATTATCGAGAAGATTATATATTGTAACCTAGCAGCTCTTAGTGATATTTGTTCATCACTGAGAGAGAACAACAGTTAATATTATAACAGAGTTTATTGAATATACTAAATCTTTGTTACATACTTGTGTCGAAATCGATTTGATTGTATAAACACTGTATTCAACACCCTTCTACAGTGTTGTGTGACCTAACAATTGGTATCAAAGCTTTTCTGTTAACACACATACAGTAAAGATCCAAACAATCATGTCTGAAGAAACACAAACCCCAACTAATCCAACCAAAACTCAAGAAAATAAAAACACTCAAACCCATAGTCGATATGAGACTATTAGGGTTCCCATACTGAGACCTTCTGAGTATCCCATATAGAAAGTGAAGATGGCTATGTTTCTGGAAGTTATAGATCCAGAATACCTTGACAGAATTAATGAAGGACCATACAAGCCTACCAAGCTCTATGTTGCAGTTGCTGATCAACCAGCAAAGTCCATACCAAAGGAGAAAGGTGATTACACAGCTGAAGACATTCTCATCTATTGCCAAGGATGCAAGGGTAAGACATTTATTGTTTAGTGCCATTGATAATGTCATGTCAAACAGGTAATTGGATGCAAGACTGCAAAGGAAATATGGGATGCTTTGGAGACAAGATGTCAGGGAACTGATGCAATCAAAAAGAACAGGAGGACTATACTCACTCAAGAGTATGAGCACTTTGACTCAAAAGCTGATGAGTCGCTAACTGACTTATATGACAGGTTTGTCAAACTCTTAAATGATCTGTCACTGGTGGACAAGGAATATGATCTTGAAGATTCAAATCTAAAATTCCTTTTATCTCTTCCTGAAAATTGAGATTTGAAGTGTACTACCATAAGAGACAATTATGACCTTACTGAAACTACTCTTGATGAAATTTATGGCATGCTCAAGATTTATGAACTTGAGATGGATCAAAGGAGCAAGAGGCATGGAAGAAAGTCAAGGATAGTTACTCTTAAAGCTGAGGAGGAATCTCCTAAAGTGGTTGCCTCAAAGAGGGGCAAAGGAAAGGCTCTCATCATAAAGTCTGATTCGGAGTCATCATATTCTGATGATGATGATTCAGAAACTGAAAGTTTACCTGAAATGGATGTAGATGCAGAGATGATGTAACTGTGTACTCTTATGGTGATGGGTATCACAAAGATAGCCTACAGGAAATTCAGAAAGGGCAAGAAGTTTTCCAGGAAAGGTGGAAGTTTTGATAAGAAAGGGTTCAGAAAGTCTGAAAGTAAAGGAGAAAAGTCTGACATAGGAGACAACTCAAATGTCAAATGCTACAATTGTGGTGAAAGAGGCCACATATCTCCAGACTGCAAGAAAGGAAAAAGTGACAAATGCAAGGCACTTGTCATAAAGAAGAAAAGCTGGACAGACACTTTAAATTCTGAAAATGAGGTGAACTATGCCTTGATGGTAAATGCTTGATAGCAGTATTGAAACTGCTGAATTGAAGGTACCTCAAACAACTTATGCTTTTCATACTGATGATATTACTGAGTTGAGATTATATCTTAAAACCATGTTCATTAGTTATAGAGATTAGACTTTAACACGTGAAAGATTAATATCTGAAAATCTTGCTTTTAAAAACAGAAATGACTATTTAGAAAAGGAGTTAGTTTTTCTTCATCAAACTAAGAAAGAAAGAGATGAGGCCTTATATGTTAGAGATGAAGTACTAAAATTGAATGAATCTCTAAAAACTTATTTAGAAAAAGAAAGAGAGATCATCAGAACTTGGACTAACTCTGGCAGAACAACTCAGGATATACTAAGTAGTGGAAACTGAAAAGAGGGCTTAGGTTATGGAGATGATAAAAGTGAGAAAGGAACTGTGCAAATTGAGCCAATTGTTGTTAAACAGACTGCTAAGCCAAAGGTAAATCCTGTTAAGTTTATAGCAAAAACTGTAAAGTCTGATTCTGAAAAGATGAAAGAGTCTAGGACAGAAGTCAAAGAAAAGTCAACTTCTGACAAATTAAAACAGGATAAACCAGCTAAAGTAAATATAGGCTTAATGACAAAGAAGTAGCTTAAGCATAAGATGAAATAGATTAGAAATGTGAACAAGGTAAAAGAAGCTAGGAAAAATAGGAATGGAAATGAAGGTGTGAATAGAAGCAATAATTATATGCCTGTTCCTAATGCTCCTAGAAAGAAATGTTACCACTGTGGAAACTCTAACCATCTTGCTTCTTTTTGCAGGAAAAATAAAGATATAAACTCTTTACCTCCTAAATCAGGAGTTAAGAGTCAGTCTGTTAGGTTTAAACCATAAAATCCTTCTTTTCATTGTGGTAGTTTATGGCATTCCATTTATACTTGTAAGGAATATCATAGTTTGTATAATGATTATTATCAAATAAATCCTTATTTGAAGAAAGGTTAGTATTATTCTTTCTAGTGTAAAGTTTGATGCAAAGTCTGATATAAATTCTGATAAACAGTATCTTAGCATAAACTCTGAAATTAAATCCGCTGTAAATGCTAACAAACTTAAAAATGCCAAAGGATCCAAGCAAGTCTGGGTCCTTAAAACTAACCAATAGTGCTCTTTGTGATTGTGGGGCAACAGGAAAAACATCCTAGTTCTGGACAGTGGATGTTCAGGACATATGACTGGAAATAAAGCCCTGCTATCAGACTTTGTGGAGTAAGCTGGCCCAGGAGTTTCTTATGGAGATGGCAACATGGGAAAAACTCTGGGATATGGCAACATCAATCTTGAGAATGTCATCATTGAAACAGTAGCTCTTGTCTCAGGACTTAAACACAATCTGCTAAGTGTGAGTCAAATCTGTGACAGAAGTTATCATGTAGATTTCTTTGAAGAACAGTGTGAAGTTGTAAGTAATTCTACAGGAAAAGTAGTTCTGAAAGGTTACAGGTATGGTAACATTTATAAAGCCAGACTTTCAACAAACTCTGATGGTTCTGCAATCTGTTTGTTAAGTAGAGCATCAATTGAAGAAAGCCGGAATTGGCACAAGAGACTGTCTCATTTATATTTCAACAACATAAATGAGCTAGTAAAGAAAGATCTTGTGAGAGGACTGCCAAAATCAGTATTTGCTCCTAATGGCCTTTGTAATTCATGTCAAAAGGCAAAACAAAAAAAATCTTCGTTCAAGAGCAAAACTGAATCCTTAATTCTTGATCCTTATTACTTACTGCATGTTGATCTATTTGGTCCAGTCAATGTCATGTAAATTGCAAAGAAGAAATATGCTATGGTTATAGTGGATGAGTTCACAAGATACACATGGGTGTATTTCTTGGACAAGAAGAATGAAACTGCATCTACTCTAACTGATCATGTCAAACAACTGGATAAACTGGTCAAAGATTCTGTTAAAATTATAAGAAGTGATAATGGCACTGAGTTCAAGAATTCAATCATGGAAGAGTTCTGCAAAGAGCATGGAATTAAGCAGGAATTTTATACACTTGGAATTCCACAGCAAAATTGAGTTGTAGAAAGAAAGAACAGGACAATCATTGAAGCTGCACGAACTATGCTTGATGAAGCAAAGTCGCCAACCTACTTTTGGGCTGAAGTTGTGCAGACTGCTTGTTTTGCTCAGAATGCTACACTCATAAACAAGCATGGAAAAACACCATATGAGATGGTGAAGAAAAAGAAGCCAAATCTGAAATACTTCATGTATTTGGATGTAAGTGTTTTATTCTTAAGACTCATCCTGAACAGCTGTCAAAATTTGATGTAAAAGCTGATGAAGGAATTTTTGTTGGATATCCACTTTCCACAAAAGCCTTCAGAGTCTACAATTTAAGAACAAGGGTTGTCCTAGAATCAATAAATGTATCTTATGATGATAAGAAGATTACTGGACTTGAAGATTTCAATGATCATGATCAGCTGAGATTTGAAAATGAAGATTTAAATTCTGATTCTGCAAATTCTGAAGGCTTAAATCCTGATCCTGTAAGTTCTGACGGGTTAAATTCTGATGTCATTGAAACTGTGGTAACTACTCCAAGGGAAACTGCACCTGTTCAGGGGGAGCAAGCTGAAGATCCTACCACAACTCAAGACTCTCAAGAAGCATCAAAACCTGTCACTGGCTCTTCAAGTTCTGATGAGCCAAATTTTGATAATTCTGGAAACTCTGATTCTTCAAATCCTGAAGGATCCAACTCTAATTCTGAAGTCTCGGAGAGCATATCTATAAGGGAGCATCAGAAAATGTTGATGGAGACATCACAGATCATGGGGGAGGATCCAGTTCTAGAAATCGACTTCCATCTGTAAGGAAGTGGACCAAATCACATACACCTGACTTAATAATTGGAGATCCCAAAGCAGGTGTCAGAACTAGAACATCAACATCAAATGAATGTCTCTATCATTCCTTTCTAGCTCAGACTGAACCAAAGAAAGTAGAAGAAGCTCTTCAAGATGTTGATTGGGTGCAAGCAATGCAGGAAGAGTTAAATAAATTTGAAAGAAATAAAGTTTGGACCCTAGTGCCAAGACCAAAGAACAGATCAGTTGTTGGCACAAAATGGGTGTTCAGAAACAAAACTGACAGTGATGGCATAATTACAAGAAATAAAGTAAGGCTGGTTGCTAAAGGTTACTCTCAATAGGAGGGTATTGATTATGATGACACATTTGCACTAGTATCTATAATGGAAGCCATAAGAATCTTTTTGGCTATGCTGCTCACAAAAAGTTCAAAGTCTTTCAAATGGATGTGGAAAGTGCTTTTCTCAATGGAGAATAGGAAGAAGATGTATATGTTGAACAACCTCCAAGATTTGTAGATCTGCAATTTCAAAATCATGTCTATATACTTAACAAAGCACTTTATGGCCTTAAGCAAGCTCCAAGAGCATGGTATGAGACTTTAACTCAATTCCTTCTGGAAAGTGAATTTCACAGAGGTACAATTGATAAAATACTGTTCTACCTCAACCATGGAAAGGACTTACTTTTGGTACAGGTATATGTCGATGATATCATATTTGGTTCTACAAACGCCAAACTCTGTGGAAGGTTTACAAAGCTAATGTAGTCAAGATATCAAATAAGTATGATGGGAGAGCTTAGCTATTCATCTGGGACTTCAAGTCAAACAAAATGAAGAAGGTACTTTTATCTGTCAATCTAAGTACACCAGAAATTTACTCAAGAAATTTGGAATGCAAGATTGTTCAACTGCATCCACTCCTATGGCCACTGCAACCCAGTTAGATAAAGATACTGGTTCATCAGTAGATATTACTAACTAAAGAGGTATAATTGGCTCTTTACTCTATTTAACGGCAAGTAGACCTGATATCATGTATGCTACCTCTCTTTGTGCAAGATTTCAGGTTGATCCAAGAAAACCTCATCTAATAGCTGTGAAAAGAATTTTCAAGTACATCAAGGGTACAACTGATATAGGATTGTGGTATCCTAGAAAATCATATTTTAAGCTAATAGTTTACTCAGATGCAGATTTTACAGGATGTAAAATAGACAGGAAAAACACTAATGGAAGCTACCAATTTCTTGGAGGAAGATTGGTTTCTTGGTTTAGCAAGAAACAGAAATCAATTTCCACATCAACTGCAGAAGCAGAATATATTATTGCAGGAAGCTGTTGTGCACAGATTTTTTGGATGAAGAATCAGTTACTAGACTATGGGTTAGAATTTTCTAAAATATCTATTTACTGTGATAATCAAAGTGCTATTTCTATGACAGGTAATTCAGTTCAACACTCAATGACAAAGCACATCAACATTAGATACCATTTCATAAGGGACCATGTGATGGAAGGTATAGTGGAATTGCATTTTGTTCCAACAGATCAACAACTAGCAGATATCTTCACAAACCACTATGTGAAGCTACTTTTACAAGACTGGTAAATGAACTTGGAATGGTTTCAGGTTCTTTCTCAAATTCTGCTTAGTTTTTGTTCTCATGCATCAGACCTTATGATCAGTATTTACAGATTGTCTTATCTCCATATAAACTGTGCTTAAATAGTAATATATTAAATACTGAGTGTTATCTGATGTGATTCTATATACTCTGATAGTGTTTTGAATGTTCTGTGACTAATCAATCCAATAAGGATTACTGTGCTTGATGCTGACCTAGTAGTCTTTAACATACTAGAAATCCCATGTTTGAATTAGTTGTTTATGTGGAAATTCATTAACACAAGCAAATTCTGATTTTGAGCTTAGTCAAATTTACTTTGTGTATCTTATTACTAAGTCACAAACTAGATTCTTGCTTCTCATCTGTTAAATTCTAATATCAGTAATTCTTAAGGATGAACTAAATGCTAGATAAGCCTCACTTATCTGAAGAAAAGAAAAGAAAAGAAAATTGAAGTCAGGTAATCCTTTGAGATCTAGAGTAAATATGTGGAAGGGAAGACCCAAATGCATTGCTGGTATTAAGTTATATTCATTAAAAAAGCAAATAAATTTTTTCTTGGTGACTTTTCACATTCCTAGATTACTGGAGAAATACTCTGATAATAGCATAAATTCTGATAGCAGTTGTGACTCACTTACACTGAGAAGCCACTGTAAAAAGAATGTTAAAAGATGTAAAACAAATGAGCACAAATAGTTGAGATGGACTCTTGCATAAATTATTTTATAGTAGACTTCATTATTAATGACATATTTTAAGCACTTTTCTTAGTTATGCCTTATTTCTAAGATGTACTGAAGTTTATCAGACTTTAATCTTTATCTGATATTTTTCTAATGCACACACTATCACTCCATATGAATGATGAAAATTACTGTAGTGATTAAGTTTTTTTAGATAATCAGTTAAGTGTCATATGCATAAATTCTGAGGATAAGTTCTGATGGAAGTTCTGATGATTAAACTCTGAAGAAATAAGTCAGTATTTGTACGAAGAATCACAGAAACAAACATTCACTTTTTGAGTACAGAAGCCATATTCTGATGACCGTTAAAATCTGATAATAATCAAGTTCTGATATTAAATCATGATGGAAACTCTGATGTTTACGTGGCATTATTTATTTACTTGACTTATTTGTGGTAAATATTGAATAGTCATATTTTATCAGAATATATTTAAGTGAGATAAAAACAGTCATAATCATTTGTTTAGTGGGAAATGTGTTAGTCTTGAAAAATTGCATGTGCATAATAATTACTACTAATTTCTCATGCCCACTAACTACTGCTTTAACTATTTACTGATTGTTCACATGTTTCTAGGTGTAAATTGTCTGCCATGCTTCACAAATATAGCTCTTGTCACGTGGGATGTATAAATAAGAAAGTTAAAAGATTTTCTAATCTTTTACCTACTTTTCTCATTCTCTCATCTCTCTTATTTTCTCTTACCCACCAATATTCTCTAAAGCTTTATTTTCTCACAGGCATTTTATCAAACACTTAGTGTACACACTATTCTCACTTGATTTTTCACAGAAATGGCACCAAAAGACATCGTTTTCAATGGAGCTAAGTTTGTTCCTAACAACTACTTAGCTATTCTTAGCAAGGATAAAGCCCCATCAGATCTTCACTTTATTCAGGACTTCCTTGCTAACAACGAGATTGGGTATGCATTGACCCAACCTCAATCACTCTCAGGAACTCAGATACTGGAGTTTTGGAGGAGTGGGGTTTATGATGATGGTGGCAGAGATGGGTCCCCTAGTATTATTTTCACAACAGGGGAGGATGAACATGTGGTGACTGTGTCTACAGTTCGCCAAGCTCTACATCTGCCAGAAGACTGCACTTTTTCAACAGTTGAGGAGCCATCTCTTCAACAGATGATGGCTAATCTGGGTTATGAAAAATCATTGTCCAAGCTTGGACAATTGAAGAGGCCATACATAAGGAAGGAATGGAGTTTCTTCTTTGACTGCATCACCAGAACTTTTGCAAACAAATGTTCAAACTTTGATGCAATTCCAATCCTAAGTCAGCAAATTGGGTATGCTCTAATTACTCAATCTCATTTTGATTATGCTAATGATGTACTATGTTTCATTGGTGATAGAATGACAGAAGATAGAGATACAGTTTATTTTGCTAGATTCTGTCAGCTTTTATACAATTTTTGTAGCTCTGAGGCACCCAAATTAGCTAGTGAGTTGATTCAGCCATTCAAACTTGGTAAAAGAGCTTTTACTGACTTCTTATCCACTTATAATAAGAAAACTGTTCTAAGACCCCTGTAAATTCCACAATTAGTCAAACAGGTCTTAGTAAACTCTAACCCAAACACCTATACTACCATATATCCTGATGTCCAACCATCCCAACCTCCATCAGCACCTACACAACCTACCAATACTCAACCTCAACCAACTCAACCTACCATCCTGAACATACTTCCAACCAGCACAATCCTCACAACAACAACCATCAGCACCGACCATCAGACCTTCATCCTCAAGGCCTAAAAGAGCAAAATCTATTCCTAAATCTCCACCAAGGAGAAGAAGGATGATTCTAAGGGATGAATCAGATGATGAAGAAGCACAGGGTCATGCATCAGAACTTGTTCCTGTGGAAGCTGAAAATGTGGTTTTTTTTAAAAAAAAAGAAGCATAGGGTCATACATCAGAACATGTGCCTGTGGAAGCTGAAAATGTGGTTTTTCAGAAAGAAAAAGAAGCTGAAGGGTCATCCCATCAGATAAATACTGAAGCTGAGGGTTCTGATAATTTGAAGAGGAAAAGAACTGTAAGTTTCGATGCTACTCAGGCAACTCCTACACCATATTGGAGATCTAAGAAACAGAGGGCAGGAAGGCACATGGCTCAACCTCCATCAGATGATACTGAAGAAGCTGAGGAAGGAGATCATGAATCTCTGATCTCAAAAGAACCAAATATTATTGAAGCTCTTCCAGAATCTAAAGATACTATTACAGATACAGTGATCACACCTCCTGTGTCTCCACTCAAAGCTATAGATAATGCTGAAGAACAAGATACAATTTCTGAAATTGATATTCACAATCTGAATATTCCTACTATTCTTTATCTGGAAGCTCCAACAGCAGCTCAGCCATCTACTGTCAATTCTCCTATCTTACATGCTAAGATACCAATAACTCATATTCTGAAGATAAATTCCGATGATCAGAATTTAGATGAAGTTGTTCCAGAATCTCCTATAGCCTCACACACTCTTGTATTATCAGAGGATAATGAGTCTTCTTCAAGTTCTGGAGATAGTGTTTCATTATATACTCCAGCTCCTACTCTTGGAAAAGAGGCACTTACTGAAAAGTTTGTTGAGCAAGCTGCTCTTGTTCCTTGGGAAGAAACTCACAGAGGTGTTGAGGGGACCAAGAAGTGGAATGAAACTGATTTCATTCCAATCTCTAAAGTTCTGACAGAGCACATTGCTAAGGCTGATGAGCTGATGACAACTTCTGATTTTAAGCACCAATTCAAAGTCACAGCTCTAAGTGTCAAGTCTCTTCAAGGTCAACATTCTACCACTCATGAAAAGGTTGACAAACTT